>NC_044003.1:29604486-29904486 GCF_902150065.1 Myripristis murdjan | reverse complement strand
GCGGCGGAGAGCTGTGTTAAAATGTAATGTTTAAAATGTTTACTAAGGCAAGTAAAACGAACCCGGTGCGTTTTTTTCCGCGTCCATCTAGATGTAGCAGTAAAAGCAGCTCTGCGCGGCTAGGTTTATGCCGTCTAACAACAGCCAGGAATCAAAATCCTTCCATTACATGCTCGACTTTATTACTATTTCCAACTAAAAGCAGCTGCACGTCTTTTGAGTCGTATTTACGCTGCAGGTTTTCGGGAGTCCCAGCCTTGGCGGGGTCCGTAAAGGCGTCAGCGGGTCCAGATGCCTCCTGAGTCCCGTCCCCTCCGCTCTGACATCAGACCGGAGGAATCTGTGGAATGCGGGGCTCCTGGGAGAAGTCCTCCTCGTTTAATGGTTTTTCAGGGGCCACAGAGGTGACTAAACGGCGAACAAAAGAGGTCCCCTCAGAAATTTATGTCCCCTTTTGCCTTTTGGCCGCGGATGAATTACAGCCTCGGCGTGGCTGCCCTCATCAAAATAATCTATTTGCATACATTCTAACAACATATGTTGGGTAGGGGCAGATATTGAAACCACATGTAGAAAACCCAGTATTGTCGAAGTTCATATTAGTTTCATGTAGGCTATGCTTTCCATGCATTATGAACAGAAATATGGTTGACATGAACTATAGGGAAAATGTATAGAAAGTGAATATTTGTCTGTATTGTATAGAAAGTGAATATTTGTCTAGCCTCGTTTAAAAGTGAAAAAGTGAAAAAAGAAAAAGAACTAAAACAACTCCCCAATACATTTTCAGAGGACTCTAATCAAATATCAGGGCAAATTATGAATCGATACAGAAATGTTACAGAATAATACCATGGAAAAATGTTTTTCAAAGTATGCTCAGGGGACTCCTATGGGTCCTTTCCTTCCAAGAGGTCCTAAGCAAATTAAGGAATATTTAAGTTTCCCTATATTATTTCAACATTATCTTGCCACTTTGAACTTATTTGTCAGTGTTCCAGCAATTTAATAGTTAAAATAGATTATTATTTCATATCACTGTGTCTAGGGCAAAATCATTCCAAATATGGGTTCGCAAGCTTGGGGGTCCGGTCATTGAAAAACCCCTGTCACAAAAGTTTAGAAAATAACATTAAGTACAGTAAGGCCTCTATAAAGTTATTCTCGAGTGCAGAGACACTAGAGCTCCATACTGTATATTTATCCTAAGAGCATATAAGGCAGGTGACTTTTGGAGGGGGGGAATTTGGCAGGTTCAGTAAGACTGAGAGTAAACAAATAAGAGCTGGAGCTGCAGCAGATTATTGTGGCCCGTTTAGGTTAGAAACTGTAATCCTTCATCTACTCTGACAAATTCCAAACAAAAGATTAGGGCAAATAATGAACTGGCAACATCAGTCCAGTTTTGAATAAAGTATTTCTGATTTTCTAGTCTCTTTCTTTCTTTCACTGTTTCTGTCTTTCTTTCTTTCTTTCTTTCTTTCAGCTGGACCCATCTAATGACTTCAGAGTAAAGGATGTAGCAGGGTTCACTCTGTGGACGGGATGATTCAAAGCCTCAATCCAATAAAGACAGTCTGCTTTTTAAAATTTGTGGCAAAATTGCAGCCTCTGGTGGCCAGCGCCCAGCTTACAACAGTCCTCTCCAAACGACAATCAGCATGACAGAGAGCGTGAGAATCAGCGATACAATAAGTTATAATTGTAGAATAATTTTAAAGTGTGTAATCAATCTAAAAAACAACCATTATGCTCGTAAAAACCAATAAAACAAATATGTAAATATTTAAGCAGGTACGTAAAATCAGGGTTTAAAAAGTTATTTTAAAAACAATTCAGACTGTACTAACTTAGGTTCATCGTGGAAAATATAATACTTTGTCCAGTATTCATCAAAAAAGCAATTAAATAGCACATTAAAAATAATGCAACAAATGCAGGCCCAGCTCCTTTGTACACACACACACACAGACAGACACTCATGCACAGTAACCGTGACTGTAAAATGCATTACTGAGGATTATACATTATATATTTTTCTCAGTGAACACCTGGTGAATTCTGGTCAAGTGCATTTCATGTTTATGGATAAAGAGCTCAATATCTTCTATTTTCTTGTAGGAAAAAAGTGCTGGTGCAGATGGTGAGGTGTACAGCCAGTCCACCACTACATCTGTTATTAACTCTGCTCACATTCACTTCTTGTGCTTATAATGACTGGGATACAGAGCAAAAGTACAGAAAACCTTTCTGTTTGCTTTCTACTTGAAGACTGTGGAGGTTCTGGCTTGAGGACCAGGATGAAACTGAAAAGACTTTGGAGTAAATATCACATAATGCCAGATTAATCCTGTCAATATGTCAGATCTGAAAAGATCTGACATATTGACATCTCATTGGTGTTTCAGATGTGGCAGGTCAACATCAGCATGAAGAGAAGAGAAACTGAGTGTGAATCCTTGATAGTGTTGGACTCATTAGAGGCTGACATTCCCTGTTTTCAGTAAGTCGCATTTATCAGTAAGACGTTATCACCATGTGGTGTTGCCTGTGTGGTACACTGAGATGTATTTTAACCTCTGCTGACTGTCTGTATTGTGCAGAGAGTCTCAGATATTGCAGCTGGCTGAGGAGGCCATCAGGAGCCTGGTGGAGACGCAGCAGCAGGGGCCCGAGTGCAACCTCCTCAGCGCCCAAGAGGTGGTGATGGAGGTCTGGCTCCATCCACCGAGCCTCCGCTGTGTCTTGCCCTCACTGCAGCTCAGTCCACCAAGTCTTTGTGGAGCAGCTCTCCCCCTCTCTGATGACCATGGAGCATCAGGTCATCTCCTCCCACTCCATCAGGGAGGAGAAGGCTCTCTCCATCCAGACAGAGCTCCTGGTGGAGGAGCTGCACTGCTTCAGGTGCTGAGCAACATCACTGACGCCACAGTGGGTGAGATTTCTGTCATGTGTGAACCTTCAAAACACATGGAAATGTCCAAAGAGTTCAGCAGCAGACAGACACTGTCTGTACCTCTTTGCTGCTGAAGCATGTGAAGTGTGTGTGTCACACACACACACACACACACACACACACACACGAAAAGTTTGGTTTTGCTGTTGAAAAGCCAGGAAACTGCGACACATGGCGGCCATCATGTATATAAACATAACTTTATCATTATTATTATTATTATTATTGTTATTGTGCATTAATCAATACAAGAAGGTTTGATTTTCCTGCTGAGAATCACTATAAATATTCCTATAATGTTCTGATAAGTAATCAGTATAGTGAGTTGAGTTGACATCGGTGATGCTGCTGCTATAACAGGTTATAGTGACTTGTGGTTTTGATACTAAAAATAAAAAATAGAAGCAGTATCTCTGTTGGCTTCATCTATCCAGCCGTCTGAGGTGAGCAACGCCGTTTCACTTTCACTGAGTCTCATATTTTGCAGGTTCAAACATTTTATTTGTGTTTGTTCTGGAGCAGCCAGGACACTAAAGGTGCAGTTCGCAGTTTGGAGACAGAAATGCTGTAATCCATGTTAGTCTTTGAACTGTTGTGTTTGTTGCCTCTGTGAGGATGAAGTCAGGGGGTTGAGCTTCTGCTGCTGTAAACTTCTGGGCATGTGAAGCCCTTTGACACTGGAAACAGTGATATTGGCCTTTTAATCAACTTGAACTTGAATCATCTCATTTTATTGAGAGTTAAAAGAAAAAAATCATAGTGAGGCGGTCTAAATCAAACAGAAGCCTATGCTGCTTAGTAAATGTCTGCAAACCAAACTGCATTGACAATAATAATATGAATAATAGATTTTATTTTCAGAGAATTCAGAGACTCTGTACAAGTTCAAATGATGATGAAAGGCAACTGAGTAAAAACATGTCTAACACACAACATGAAGCGCACAGTAACAGCAGCTCTGATGCTTATGGAGGGCTTTGTGAGCCACGAGTGAAATGAAACCTTTCAGCTCCCAGGGACCCAGGTTTCCCCGAATGATACTTGGTGATGCATTTTTCTGTGGTGTTCCTCAAGGTCTTGGTGTCTCATTGTGGAGTTTAGGAGGGATTTGTGGCCATTTTTTATTAATATTAAAGTGGTGAAAATGGCTCAAATTTGCACCAAATCTGTTTAACAAATGGTATCAACTCAAAAGTTGCTGCAACAATTTATGACACATAAAACATAAACATGTAAATGTGATTACTGTCTTCCACCTCTGGTAGTGGGAGCACTACAATATTATCAGTTGCTTAAGCTGTTTGTTGAAGTGTGCCTGCAAAATGTGGACATTTCAACAGGATGCCACACACCAGACCACCATGGACCATGACAACACAGACCAGGACCCTGTGAACCAGGATGAATTGGACTGGGCTGCCATCGTGGAGCAGGACGTCCCAGACTGAACAGAGACTGAACTGGCTATCCCCGACTGGGCCAAAACGCCCCGTGATGAGACCGACTGGGCAACCAGACACCAGGCCGTCTCTGATGGGGCTGTTATTGACCAGACTGAAGCCAAGACCACAACACAGGAGGAGACCTGCCAACAGATGGAGCAGAAGATTCCTCTTCAGATCTTCACTGGCATCGAAAAGGTTCCACAATCTGTCACTGGTCATTTGTTCTCTGTAATGGATCTGATTTAAAATGTAGTGAAGGACAACACTGGAGCAAAAATGGACTGAAGGAAAAGTCAAATGATTGACTTTTAAAAATACTCCAAGTACAAATACACCAAAAAGCTACTCAGTTACATTAATGTTGTCTGTACATGTATTTACTTACTGGTAACACTACAACATTAGCAATTGCTTAAGCTTATTAAAGTGTGCCTGGAAAATGTGGATATTGAAACAGGACACGAAAGACCAGGACCCTGTGGACCAGGAAACGATGGACTGGGCTGCCATCATGGAGCAGGATGTCCCAGACTGGAATGAAACTGAACTGGCTATCCCTGACTGGGCTAAAATGCCCTGTGATGAGACCGACTGGGCAACCAGACACCGGGCTAAACTGAACTAGGCTGATGCCAAGACCACAACACAGGAGGAGACCTGCCAACAGACGCAGCAGAAGATTCTTCCTCAGATCTTTGCTGACATCGAAAAGGTTCCACAATCTGTTATTCATCATTTATTCTCTGTAATGGTTCTGATTTAGAACCAGAAAAGCTTCTCAGTTCCAGTAACGTCAGTAAATGTAATTTGTTTCTTCCACCTCTGGCATTGGTAACAATATGAACAATATTAACAATATTAAAGTGTGTCTGGAAAATGTGGACATTTCAACAGGATGCCACAGACCAGGACCCTGTGGACCAGGAAACGGTGGACTGGGCCACCATTGTGGAGCAGGAAGTTCCAGACTGGTCTAAAACAGAAGTGGCCGGCCTGTGGCACAGGCAGTATAGGCAAATGCTAAGAGCGCCATCTGCTGGAGGAGCGCCGCTAGCGGCCAGAGGTGCGCCAACTGTGTGTGCGTTTTATTATAAACGGGTGCTTCCCATCCTTAAATGTGATTGGCTGAGCTGCGTTCCATGCCGTTGTAAAATCAGTGTAACCCGCTTGTAGACCGCAGCACAAAATATCCCTGCGTCAGTGTAAACGGACATAGCGTTGCCTAGCAACCAACTACTCTGCGCTCAACTTCCTCGTTTTAGTCCATTAATTCTAGGCCAAAATTCATTTCCAGTCCAGTCATTTTCATAAAATGACTGACATTTTCATAAAATGACTGGACTATTTGGTTAAATTTGTTTCAAGACTTTTGTTAACAAAATGTCAGACTTTGTGGTGAATTTTGATTTGCTGGGTGGCCTGAGCCTGGATGAAAGGTTGGAGGAGGTGCTTGGTGTCTGTTAAAGGCACACAGACTGCCATACCTTTCAGTATAAATCAACTTTTGTTCATACGCGGCTGCAGCAGCACAACAGACAATGACACAGACAACATGGTTGATTATTGACTGCGCAATGCGGCCATTAGCCGGTAATTGCGGCATCAGGCGAGCCTACCTAGGGGTACCGGTTTACATATGCAAGTACAATACATGTGTATTTGCTTAGACCCCCAATATTAAGCGAAGGCGTTTTTTCAGGGCATTTTCGATGGAAAAAATATCGTCTTATATTCGGATGAATACGGTAATTGAACTTTAAGATCCTACTATAAGACTGTGGCGATATTATCAGTAGGCTAGGCTAGATTATATCAGACGTAATAGGCTATTTTAGGAGAACCGATATAACTGCAATGCATTTACTTTCAATCAGCCTAATTGTGCGCGCCGAGTAACTCTTGGCCTATATTAATTCTTCTCTTCTACATCTCAACAGAAGCAATCTGAATAGCGAAAAAAGAACCGGCTATCAGGTGAAAATAAGATAGCTTATAAAAATATTTTCCAGAGTGTTAAGTAGCCTATAATGAAATGTGAAATGTATTTGTTAAAATATTACTTGAGCTGAAAATATGTACCATTGTAGCCAGCAGAAAAAGAATGGAGGCAGCTGCTACTGGTGGGGGTCCTACACCTGAGGACCTGACCTCACCCGTGCGGAGGAGCTGGCGCTCAGCTGCAACCGGGGGCGCCCACTTATAGGGAATAGAGGGGGCTTCGGGCAGAATAAAGGCGGATCATCGCAAATTGCGGGTGGGAAATAAAATAAGATGTCTTTTTTTATTTAACCTCATGTTCTTTTTAACTCTTATGTTCAACACTTGTTGTTGCCTTTGATGTATGACTTGTGCTATATGAATAAAATTTGATTGAGTAATTGATTGTTTATTGGGTAGATTTCAGAGACTGACAGTGGCAACACATGATTTTCATTACGTTTATTTTTATTAAGTAAACACGTACATTCATGCTTGGTCACATTGTGGAAAATAAGTCTGAACTTGTATTTCCGAACACGGACATGGTGCTACATAATTAAATTTGAATTTATTTTAATTGAATATGTGATTTCAATATACATGACGGTACCGTCATTTGGGGATCTGTTTCTCTCCTCTGCCACGGAGCAGGCTAGTTCTGCTGACTAAGTTACCATGGTTACTGAGCTGCAACTCATATAAGCTACTTTGATGGAACGGAACTTTCACTTAAATTAGCGAGGCTTATCGAAATAAGCCAGGATATCCCGTTAGCCAGCTTGATGGAATAGGCCTCAGGTTTGGTTTTGGTGGATTTTGGAGCCAAACCAGTTGTTGCTGTGCTGGGGCGCTGTCCATGGTCCTGTCCAGACTGCGGCGCTGCTTCAAAGTCTCACCTCTCCTGTCTGTCTGTCTCACCTGGAGCCGCTTCACTAACGCCCTTGGTGTTGCTATTTTGGTGATACGATGCACAACATCTTACTTGCTACGGACGGTGTGTTCTTTCTTGGCTTAAACGGACACACACAGGGAACTTTCCATGGGAAAACTGGGCTGAAATAACGTGCAGTTGTGTGTAGTCCCGTGTGTAGTCCCGTCAGCAAAGACATGTCATTGTTTCCTCTGCTTAAAAAAAATATCCGAACAGCTTGTAGTCTACACAGCTGTCTCCAGCTAGCGTGGCAACTCACGTGTGATTCCATGACGTAATACCATAGGCCGTGATGTCATAGATGGATGTTTCTGTGACGTCAGAAACAAACAGCATATAGTCAGTTCCGCTGAGTCTTTGATTGGGAGTCTGTAAAATCTTTTCTGGTTGTTACAGGCTCACACACCACTCTCACACACAACCATGGAGACCCAAACTCCAGACCACCTGAACTCCCAGCCCAAAGCAGGGGATGGTGCCAACCCCCAGCCCACAGCAGGGGGCGGTGCCAACCCCCAGCCCACAGCAGGGGGCAGTGCCAACCCCCAGCCCACAGCAGGGGGTGGAGCACATCAGAAACCCACAGGGAAGAAGCCTGTGGGTACCACAGACAATGTCCGTGGGCCACAGACCAGACTCCGACAGCCCAAAGCCCCAGCTGAAATCCTGGTTAAGGTGCCAAACCACAGGGAACAGCAGGCTGCTGGGCCCGAGGAGCGCAGAGTCACACTGAAGCCTGCCAAAAAACAGAGCAACCCGGCTATGACCACCCAGCCTAACGATACCACCCAGCCTGACGAATCAATGGCAGACATTGTCTTGCTCATTGATTCAAATGGGAAATTCGTTCAGGAAAACAGGCTTTTTCCTACACACAAGGTCGAGAAACGATGGTGTCCAAACATCAAAGCAGCCTTGGACATGCTGACTGAGACTTGCCTTGGCTCACCAAGCCATATCCTCATTCACACAGGCACACATGACCTGGTGAAACAGCAGGATAAACTGGCATTCTCTTTCAGAGGTGTCATTAAAAAGGCTCATCGCCAATTCCCTGCGTCTAAGATAGTGGTGTCCACTCTGCTACCAAGAACAGATGTGGACCTACAGATCATTGAGAGGGTCAATCGGAGCATCTTGACAGATTGTGAAAAATGGCCAAATGTGCATGCAGTCTGTCACCCCTCTCTGACGACAGAGGATCTCTTTGACCATGTCCACCTTCACAGGAGTGCGGTGTCAGTGTTTGCGAAAGCACTCAAGGATGTCGCACTGGACAGACGACCTGCGAGGGTGATCATGGTTCAGGAGGAAAATGATGCTGCCTATGGGATTGCTGCAGAGCAAAACATCACTCAGCAGGACAATCTCCAGGCTGCAGAACAGGACATCCCATCGTCTCCCTCTCCTCTCCAACAGCCTAGTGCTCCTGCGGAAATCCTGGCCACAGAGCCAAACTCTGGAGGACAGCAGGCTAAGGAGGAAGGTGTCTGCAAAGAGACACAGGCCGCTGAGAAGCACATCAAAGAGCTGCAGCTGGAGCTTCAAAGAACCCTCCATGTTGCAGACCAGCAGGCCATTAAGATGAAGGCTTGTGAGGAGGAGCTGGAGGCACTTCGTCATGAAATGATCCAACTCAAACAAACAGCCCTCACACAGCAAGCCTCAAACAGCCAAAATGCAGCCACCTCTGAGGAAACAGTCCTCAAACTCCAGGAGAAGGACCTGAGTGAGAAGAGTGCTGTCCTCAAAGTTCAACAGTTGGAGAACACCCTGGAACAGGAGAAGAACGAGGTCCAGATGATCCAGGACAAACTCCTGGCCATCCAACAGGATAAGCAGGAAAAAGCCGACGCTGCCAGCAAAGAGATCGCCGCCCTCAATGAGGAGAAGACACAGCTGCAGACCCAACTCCAGCAGCTGCAGGAGGAGAGAACCTCCCTCCTCAAAGCCAGAGAGGAATTTGAGCAGGCCCAGAAAGAGAAAGAGCAGGAGTGGGCCCAGAAAGAGGCCAGCATGTTGGAGAGGATCACTGAGCTGGAGAAGAAGAAACCTCCAAGTGCAGGCAAAAAGTTCTGGAGGAGGATAACCCGACCCTTCAGACGCCAGAAGAACACTGCAACTGCACACTAACATCTGAGCTCTCACACACACACACACACACACACACACACACACACACACACACACACACACACACACCAATTTCCACCCCCGCTACCCTCAAAACCCTTCCACTGTCCCCAACCCTTTCCCTACTCAATAAAAAAACAAACAAACAAAAAAAATGAAATACAATATTGCTTATTATTAATTCTCTAGAATTACAAGCTCCACCACAGTCACCTGTGTGTGAAGTGAATGATTGTGTGGTTCAGTTTAAATGCTGTTAAAGACAGGTCTTACTCTCTCTCTTTTTCCCCAACCAAACTTTGAAGTGCAGTCACTGTTACTCTACATTTGTCTCAGCTTAGAGTCACATCATAATGACCATGGTATGTTGAGGTTGCAGGTGGCTTTTTTGTAGAAGCAATGCATTCATTCTTTGAAAAAAGTGCTGAAGACAGAAGTAGCCATCTTGACTCTCCTGCTTTTCAGTCATGAATATGAAAAAGGTTATGACATAACATAGTCCTGATGCCGCTTTGACTTGGTTTTATGACACCCAGAAGTACAAAGTACATCACCATTTGCCAATTACTGTTTTGAAGAGTGTTACAATTGTAGGGGGGATTTTTCCTCTAAACAAGGGCACACACAAACTCTAGATGTACATACACCACCTTGTTTCACAGGAGGAATAAGAGGTTACAAACTCAAGGTGCTTTATCCAAAAGGAAAGGCACTGTGTCTCAACTGACTTTTTTCACTTTGTCATGCCTTTTTTAGTCATGCATCAATCTTTAAGTCATTGATTTACACCTCCTATCAAAGTATATAGTATCAACTGATACAAGAAAAATGGAAAATGCATCTATTGGTTTCCTGAAGATACAACTCACTTAAACGATGCTTTTTAAATGTGTCCTCCATTTTTCTGCTAACTTGTCATACAAAATGTTTCCCATTTCCATATTACAGTTGCAAGAAGAGTCGTGTATAAGTCTAAAAGGACACAATTCATCAGTTAACTATTAGTAATTGTATGTATGTATGTATGTATGTCTATGTATTTCATAATAATTTGAACAAAACACTCATACAGAAGAAAGGAAAACAGCTAATTTTGCAGATTTAAATAGATATACATGAAATTTAATTTCAGTAGACAACATTTAGACAGTGCTTTGGCTTGCCAGACACTACATAATAGCTCATTTGATCAGAGATTACTGGCAATATTTCAATGCAGATTCATCAATGCACACTTTTACTTTTAGTCTTTTGTCCACCGTGTCTGGTAAACATGAGCGCAGTCTTCCATGTCAAAATCCTCTTTTTTTCTAGCAGAAATTTGCTTTAAAATGCTCTTCATTTTAATGTTGCATCCACACAAAAACACATAATTCACCAACATTAGATGTAGCCATAGTAGTAATAGTGCAGGAGCAGTAATAGTATGTAGTAACTTGAATTTACAATATTCTACTCAAATGAAAACTGGAGGCAGCATGTGCTCACAGGCAATGGTAGGGCTAAACACTAGTGTGGTCATAAACAATACAACATCGCTTACATTTTCATTTTTCATTTTCATTTTTACAGCCATTTTTCAATACTGAATAAAACTCAGAGCATGGTGCATCTTTAAATGTCCATTGGCACTGTTTAAAATCTGGATTTGATTAACCGACAGATTTCCAGTGAGATGGATTACCATATAAAAAGAGAAACAAAATATTTAATAAAATGACATTAAGTGCTATAAACGAATTATGTGTTGGTCTTGGGTTTATGATTCTTACTTACTTAAAGCTGGGCTAAAAAAAACAAAAAAAAAAAAACAGCCTGAATTTTGCCAAATCAACAGCAGAGGATGATCTTCACAAGTCAGAGGGCTGGTGAGGGCGGAAACAGGAACGTTGAAGGGCTGTTTGCAGGCCTCCTGGGAAATGTAGTTCACGAAAAAGTACCGTTACAAAGCGTCATTTTTAGGTTTGATACCCTGAACAACTGACAATGAAGTTTGGGGAAATTCACAGTTCACGTCCTTTGTGTGACCGAAAGCTTCAGAAACAATTCAAGAATATGAAGTATGTTGCATTTTTATGTTCTCAGTGCTCAGTATTTTTTTTTCCCACTAAAATGTCCCAAATACGCCATTGTAAGTTTTTCTGAAATCATTTTGTAAAGTTGTAGAATTTCACATCAAAGCTATACGGAGAACCAAGACTGTCAAATTCTGACTGTGGTATCACTGCTGTGATGCCATATTGCAGCTAAGCTCAGCAGGACTATACTGCCATCCTGTGGATTCAGGTGGAACTGTCAAATTCAAGTGAAAGATTGAAATGTTTTTTCTGTTCTGTCTTAGATCAGCAAAATTTCTTTGTTGATTTAGTCATAAGTAAGTATTGTTTTACTAATCAAGTAGGGGGTTACATAATGAGTACTCGAACTCTTGTTCACATCCTTATCTGAGATTTAGAATATCTGATAAAGCCATCAACAACCAATAAATGCGTACCTCTGGGTAACCTCAGTGATGTGGCTGTTTTCCCTGTATCTTCAGTGTTGAACACAGAGTGTGAGCCAAAGAACACAGCCAGGACAGAAGTGAAATCTGATTGGTCACTCAGTTGGAGGGCATCACTGTCCTCGGTGGACAGCATCCATTTTTTTGCTCCCACTCTCCTGAAAGTTAAGGTGACATTGCAAAGCATTCAACCTGACAGGGCTGAACATTTCACGTAAAAAAAAAAACACCTAAATATATAGCAAGCAACACTGACAAACATGACGTCACCCCTTAAACCTGCTACAGACTTCACTGATCAATGTCCAACAGCTGCTGCCATGGTGGGTTTAACATTTGACATCTGTAAAACTTCCATTTAGATGATCACATTCATACAACAGAATCTATGCAACTCAGTGTAACATCCAGAGTTAACAGCTGATATGTTCTGTAGACACACTCATCACTGCTGGTGTGAGTGCAAGACTCAATACATGTGCAAATCATTGTAAGATCTCAGACATCAGTTTTCATAAACATGACTTACATGACCACATGAGACTTGACTTGACATCACAGTTAGACTTTTGATGTCAGTGTGACCCATACAGGGTTTCTTCACCCATAAACTACAGTACAGGCCAAAAGTTTGGACACACCTTCTCATTCAATGCGTTTTCTTTATTTTCATGACTATTTACATTGTAGATTCTCACTGAAGGAATCAAAACTATGAATGAACACATGTGGAGTTATGTACTTAACAAAAAAAGGTGAAATAACTGAAAACATGTTTTATATTCTAGTTTCTTCAAAATAGCCACCCTTTGCTCTGCTTACTGCTTTGCACACTCTTGGCATTCTCTCGATGAGCTTCAAGAGGTAGTCACCTGAAATGGTTTTCACTTCACAGGTGTGCCTTATCAGGGTTAATTAGAGGAATTTCTTGCTTTATCAATGGGGTTGGGACCATCAGTTGTGTTGTGCAGAAGTCCGTTTTTTTTTTTTTTCCTGAAAGCTAGCCTGCCCCGGAGCAGGCTAGCTTTCAGGATAGGATTAGGACAGGTTTTCTATCCTGATCAGAGGTGAACCAGCTTTGTGATACAGAAAATCCGGAGTTGAGCCTGAAGTTATCTCCCTAACCCCTTAATCCCGCTTCGTGATACAGGCCTCTGACAGAGGTGCAAATAGATAACCTACAAAGTCACCAACCAGAGTAATTGCTGGCATGATCAGTGAAGCTGTGTGTGTGTGTGTGTGTGTGTGTGTGTGTGTGTGTGTGTGTGTGTGTGTGTGTGCTGTGGCTGAGAGAGAGCAGAGGAAGCGGATCTCCTCGCGTCTGTTCATGTTTCAGCACCACGGACAGAGAGCGGAGCGCTGATCAGCAGCAGCCGTTTGTTTCCGCTTCACAGCAAATCCAGACAAACCAGGAGCTGCTGCAAAATAAGCAAATTTACTATAGTTTGAAAGCAGCGAGGCGGATCTCAGTCTGCAGTCACATGTCTGAACTCGTTTCGGAAAACAAAACCAGCAAGAATGTCAGGCCTGCTTTGTGCAGCAGGCTGCTGGGCTCTGATCTGAAGCAGCTTCCACAACTCACTGGAAAACCACGGAGGAGGCAGCAGGTTCACTGACCGGCTGTCATGCTCACTGACGGCACATCCTGCAAATTTTTGACTTTACAATCTCAGAATTTTCTAGTTTTTCTTCACATAAATTGTGAGTCTTATTATTTGTAAATTTGCCACTTTAATCTCAGATAGCATCCTGTTTGTTTGTTTTTTTTGTTTGTTTTTTTTTTTTGTTTGTTTGTTTGTTTGTTTTTCTCAGAATATTAACCCTCTCCACCGGCTTCATAATATCATAATATCATAACCCTCATGGAAAACACATACAAAACGAATGCATCAACATTCCAGACATAACAATGTACAAAGAAACTGGGTTATGAGTTAAAATTTAAAAAAAGCAAACATAAAAATTATGACTGAAAAAAACCCCACCATTGGTATAAAGAGACTCCATTAATATAAATGAAACCTTTCTCTCCCTCCTCTCTTGCAGCAGCAGATCATCCAGGTGCAGCTGCAGAGAGAAGAGCAGCTCTGTAACAGGAAGAAGAGACGAACAGGATCCAGGCACAAAGCCAGGGCCATCCACATTTAGGGAAATATAGCAAGTTACTGTGTGAACCAGTCAGAATCAGAATCAGAAATACTGTATTCATCCCTGAGGGGAAATTGGGTCTGTTGCAGCTGCAACTGCTCAAATTCTCAAGAGAAAAATTAAATTATTAGAAATAGAAAAAAAAGAAATAGAAAAATATGTGGATTAGAAATTTCTTTAAAAAATATTAATGCATCATGAAGAAATGTGTGCACTATCCCACAATAATAATACAACAAATTATACAGAGGTAAGAAACTGAGCATATATAAAAAGTCTACCGATATACAGCACATATCCACAGGGATGTTGCACTGTGGAGTTTCTGTCAGGTCCAGGTGAGTGACTGCACAGGTAAACAGTTAAATCAGCAGTTTGAAAACAGGTGTGCAGTTTGTTAACTCAGGCTGTCTGCCCTCCACAGGGGGCGATAGAGAGTCGGCGAGAGAGTGGCGGCCGCAGCATGGAGGGACTCCCTGTGGCGCTCTCTGGTGCATCTCCGTGGGATCAGTCTCGCACTGACTCCACCCCACCGACCCCACCCCAGACCTCAGGCCCAAACAAACTCTCCACCTTCCTCAATCTGCAGACATGTGCGTGTCACATGCACGCACACATGGTTTCATTCATTCAGTCGAGTGTCGATCTGGCTTTCCACACATGCACATTTCCATATCTGGGCCCATACAAAACATTTTAAGGCTAAAAGCAGCTCCTAACTTGCCAATTTAGGAGAAACTCTAAAAAATAATGGACGTTTCAGTCCTAATTTTAGGACTCCTAAATTTCTCTGCTAAGAGAATTTCACAAAGTGTCTCAGCACTAAAAGCAGTTCCTAACTCTGTGATGAGTGAAGGCAGTCAAGAGGACTCCTGAGTCACTAAGACCAACTCAGACCTCCAGCCCCGTTATGCTTTTGTTGCAAGCTCACTGTATACACCACTATATACACCATGTCACTGTATACACCACTGTATACACCATGTCACAAAGCTCAGATCATCTCAAGCTGGTGTCTTGACAGTGAGTTCATTGTACTCAGATGGCCTCCACAGTCACCAGACTGCAATCCAACAGAGCACCTCTGGGATGTGGTGGAATGGGAAATCGGCATCATGGATGTGCAGCCGACAAGTTTGCAGCAACTACGTGATGCTGTTTTGTCAGTTGGACCAAAATGTCTGCGGGATGTTTCCATTATATTGAAATTATTGTACATTATATTGGGGAAAAAAACACATTATATTATATTGAATATACAATGTAAAATATTGTATATTCACCGGATTTTGGAAATGACAGTTCTTGGATTAAAGATTAGGCTTATATGTGGACAATTTGAATCCTCAAAATAAATAAATATCCCATTTTCTACACTGCATGCATACTTCTAATCTAATGTTCTCTGCTGCTCCACCTAACATTTGTGCCTGGGTTCAGAGGTCATGTATGGTAAAACTTAGCTTTTAAAAACGACTTTTGATCTTTTCTTCAGGGACTATTTTCTAGCAGAGACACATTCGGTTGTGCAGGCTTTGAGTGTGACAGAGAAGAGCGGTGCATTAATATACTGTCAATACATCAAAAAAAAAAATTATTTGTGTGTGTGCGCCCGCGCGCGCACGCGTGTGTGTGTGTGTGTGTGTGTGTGTGTGTGTGTGCTCAGCCGACTTGTTGGAGATATCCTCTCCTGAAAAGAGTGATTTTCTATAGTGTGTTGAGGTCCCACTTCCTCATAGTAACACTTTGAAAGAGCTGCAGAAAAAAATTACACATCAGGCTCCACATTGAACACACACCACTGGACTTGCACACTGAGAACAGCTGTTTAACTGCCATGACATCCACACTGAAGTGCTCACCTTTATTTGTGATAATTCTGAAAATGATTATTCGTATAAAACAGTGCAACAGTGATGACTCAGACACAGTCGGAGTGAAGAGCTCCTAGCTGGTGTGGTGCTGGGGGATTGTTCTGGCTTCTGTTCAGCATCAAGCAGCCAGGGGGTGGAGCCCTCCTGCACTGCAGCTCCAGCTGGGGGCTCAGAGTTCTCCAGAGCTGGACCAGCAGCACAGTCTGTTTCTGGGCTGGATGCTATGTCTTCTTGGGGGAGTTCTCAGTTTCATCCACTGCAGCTCTTTGGGAGGAATCACCTGCTTCCACCTTACTCGACAGTGTACTACACTCTGTGATTTATGTGAGCTGGTGTCTGTACCTTTTTGGACATTTCCATGTGTTTTGACGGCTCAAACATGACAGAAATCTCCCCCACTGTGGAGTCAGTGATGTTGCTCAGCACCTGAAGCACCACATAGAGTCCTAATAGTCTTCACCTTTGTAAACATGGGCCCTGGCAAATGCTAGACGGGCTTTTTTTGTGCCTGGGCTTTAGCTGTGGATTCCTTCAAGGAGTGAGCTTCTCACATTTCCATCCTTTTTGAATTTTTGGATCACTTTTGCTACTGTACTTTGATTTGCAATGCTTTATTGCAATGATTTGCAATGATTTTCTTGTAACCTTGTCCTTTTTTGTGTAAAGAACTCATTTTCTTTCTCAGCTCTTGTGACATTTCTCTTCCATGTGATGCCGCTTTGGTCAGCACTGAATGGGAGTGGATTTTCTCTCTTCAGTACCACCCTTACCTGTCAATTATCTGGTGGCCACCTGTGTGCTGACTAATTAGACTCATCTGTTGGTAAACTCGTAGTAACTAATCTCATTTAAAGCCAATAAACCAGATTTGCATGAATATTTTATTGTACAAGATCCCGTAGAAAGTCTTAATTTTAAAGGGAGATAGCTGTTTTTCTGAGAAATCTGTTGGGGTGTACTCATTTATGCTGAGCACTGTGCTTTCAAACATCAATCATGGTCTTCTGATAGTGAGGGTTTAAAGGATGTTACAGGGGCCACTTTTGTACACTATTGGTAGTTACAGATGTGTTCTTTCCACATAAAAAATAAGTAAGAAAATAAAAGGTCATGTACATGCAGTTCTCTTTACCCACCACAGAGTGGCACTCCACCACAGCTCATCATAGCTCACTGAATGAGGCTGCTGCATCAACTCCTGACAGTCTTTCATCATCATCACCATCATCATCATCATCATCAGAATCATCATCAACATCTTCATCATTCATATACTGTGATCAATGTATTTCTCCAGTACAAAGTGGATGTCAGAATTGTTTGGAGTGGCAGACAAAGGGGCGTTCTCTATCCTTTACATCAAAACTTACACCAGAAAACACTTATGTATTGTTATTAGCAGTGTATTTTTTACTTCTGAGAGCTTTTAACGGTGATTATTTTTCTTATTCTTGGGGATAATTTTCCAGATGATGAATAAAATTTCTCCTTCCAGTGCAGCTTCAATGGCGTGTTATTTGCAAAGAAAATTGTGTACAGCATCAGCAGGAGCTCACAGACAGAATATCCCATAAATTCAGCTGTAGCATCCCACTTTCTCCACCCCTCTGTCTGCTCTGGGACGTCTCTGCCATCAACCCAAACCAACCTCAGCTATCACCAAGAAAACAACCCTCTTGAACTGGAAAACAGGAAACACCGTCGACATCACATGATGTTTAAACCTTCTCTTTTAAACACATTTCTATGGGGAAAAATGGAAGACCACCAAATCGCGTGCTTTAAATGCATTTTGACAATGTGGGACTATTGAATCGAACCTCATCTATTTTGCATGGTCTACCTTTATTCAGTTGACTTACTATTGAGCTACTATGCAATGAATAGTGTGTGATGATATAATAACCGCGGTGCCTATCTCAGGGTAGCATCATTATTAACACATCAAAGTAAATAACAGTTGTCTTCTGTCAGGGAGTTGTGTGCACCCAGAACCCCTGCCAGCACTGGCCAGTACCAGCCTCTCTCTCTCTCTCTCTGATCTCTGTTTCTCTTTCCTACAAGGACACTATCTGTTGTGTCTCTTTTGCTCCCTCGCTCTCCATCTCAGTGCATTGTGTCCTTACAGATCCTGCCCACTGTCCCTGCATCCCTAGCAGAAGAGAATGCTGTCTGCTGAGGCAGCATAGCATCAAGTCACATCCCAATCACATTTCTGCATAAAATGCTGCCCACTGAGGTGCAGTATATGTATCCAGCACTGGGTAGGATACCCCACAATCCTTTGTGTCTCAAAGACAGTTAAAGCTGCACTAAGTGAGTTCTGACCACTAGAGGGTGTTGAGAGTTCAAACTCTGTAAACAGAGTTAATCCTGCCTCCAGGTTCACAGCAGTTCACTTGTACAAAACCAGTCGAGGTGGAAAAAATCATTTCCGGGATGGAAAGGAGGGATGCATTTCACTCTCACAAATCTGTTGTTGGATTACAGGAATTATTTTGTCTAACTTCTAATTTGAAAATGTGGTGATGCTGTAGACTTTCAGCTAAAAGATAAGCTGCTTTGAATTACCTATCTCTTTGGTGGTAATGATGACTACAGCAACAGAGGCATTCAAACAACTGATCTGAAATTTGGATATGTTTATCTGCAGAATGTGCTGTTTCAAAGACACTTTGAATGAAGCTGAAGTGAGGGGGGTGAAGAGGAGGGCAGAGGAGGAGCTTATTCAGGAATTTACAAAGCTAAAGCCAGACAGTAACAACAAAATGACTGGCTGGCTGCTAATAGAGAAAAAATCCCTACCTTGCACCTAGGTAAGGTCACATGACATCTGTCTCTGCAATATAATCAGCATAGGTTAATGCAAGGCCAACTAAATAGAAAAAAGACAACAAGACACATTAATGATGTATTGAAGAGAACAAACATTTTTGATGATATATCATATATCATATCAAACTAGAAAACTAGAAAATTAATACATTGTATTACAATTGTACAATTGTACAATACAATTGTAAAAAAAAAAAAAAAAAAAAAAAATCATTATCAAATAGAGAATTTCTTTAAAACAAAATCGGTCACTACCAAAGCATGAAAAAAAAAAAAAAAAAAACACAAAGTAGGAGTAAGACACTATAAAGTCCCACAAAACGTGTATATATCTATATCTATACATACTAGAAATGTATAATACTGTCGAAAAATGTTATATTTGTCCTTCTAATCTATGGACACTGAAGGTGCCGTTGTAATTTATGTGACATCATATATTTGCAGAGCTGTGCAACCCATCTTATGATTTTATGATTTGTTGTTTTTTTTTTTAACCTGTTTTTTTAAAACCTCAAGCAAAACCAGAGTCAAACCGAATCTGTTACACTCCCGCTTCACATCAGCCTCATCAGTCCCACAGCTCCTCCCCAGCTTACCTGCCCCTGGTGTCTTCAGCCAATCAGCTTCCAGTCCGCCAGGCTTTTTTCATCACTCGATTTTGTGCGTCCTCGTCTTTGTTTCCCTGTCCCGCCTGTGACCCAGACCCATCTTCAAGAATGTAAGGCATCTGGAGGAGAGAGGAGTGAGGAGGCACATGGGCATCCTTTGTGGAAGGCTCCAGTTGTTGTTGTTGTTTTTCCTGAATGACTGACTGTAGGCTGTAATTTTTCCCCACCTTCTTTATCTGGAATTCAGAATGATAGCGTGATCATTTAATAAATTATACTGCAGGTGTTGTTTTTTGCAAAGATCAAGTGTTAAGAGATTATTACACCTGTCCAATCCAACACCCCGTGCTTTAATCCCAACACTGTCCCAACCCGTCATTTTTCCAGTAGAAAAAACATCCTGTTGGACTGCCAGAGCTGATGGACCAAATACAAACTGACTGAGAGGAGGCGAGAAATGAAAACCCAGGCTATCTACCTGACACTTATCTCATCAGCATCTGGATTTCTTTATTTCTTTATTTTTCAGCTAGTTCTTTATTTTCGTCCTTGTTTGTAACGTCTGACACATGTCACACCCACAACCGGGGAAGAGCCACCGCCCGCTTGCATGTTTGACTTGATGTTCAAGTTCATTCATCCACCGCAGAAAATGATCCTCTCAACCCCACAGGGATAATTACATAATCTGAGCCTGACCTGACGTGATCAGGTGGAGTCTGACAGGGTGCGGGTTGAGAATGACAAACTATGATGTCAAGGCATTTGTATTTTCCAACATAACAAGCTTTAAGAGCAAGAGTTTCAACTTTGGCTGTGTATTTCGAGCTCAAAATGAAACAGAGGGCAAACAGTTGCAGGCTAATTCACTCACTTGCTGCATCTATGCCACTGTAATAATAACTGTTTACCCACAATAGACTGTTTTTTAAATTCAATATATCAGGCCATGTGACTGAATGCTTTCAGACGGATCTGCATCGTCATCATCATCATCATCATCATCATCATCATTATCATAATGTTTGTTTATACAGCACTGCCTCTCCCTAAAAACACCTGTTGTGCTTCACTACAAAGGTGATTGGAAAGAAAATAATTGCAGTTGGGATAATTGGTGATTTACTGTATTTCTCTAAGAGCACTTTAAATTTTGTCTCATTATCATTTGGTGGGACAGGAGGAAGCGTAGCTTATCTGTATCCTGCCCCCCTTTTCCAAATACAAGAGTACGCTCCTCAATGTCGTGTTTCCACAAAAATGTGAGTACAAAGGTACAAAATAGCGTATATAAAAAGAAAAAAAAAAAACCCTAGGCCTAGGCCTATAGCGGCATAACTAAGGGCTGGTCCAGGGCAACCTGGGCTGGCCCTAACTATAAGCTTTGTCAAAAAGGAAAGTTTTAAGTCTACTCTTAAAGATAGAGAGTGAATGGAATTGGAAGGATCTGCCTCCCGTTCTAGTTTTAGAGATTTTGGGAACCACCAATAAACCTGCATGTTGGGAGCGCAGTGCTCTGGCAGGGTCATAAGGAACTATGAGCTCTTTCAGATAAGATGGGGCCTGCCCATCTTACGGGTGCCTCGACTCGCCTCCTCCTCACCTCTTCGGCTCGCATCTCCCTCGGACGAGACGAAGACGCGAGGAGAGGAGGCGAGGGAAGAAATCGAGGATGTACAGCTGGGAAATGAGGAAGGCCCGGGCACATGTTCCCTGACAGATCACCCTAGTGTGCAATGTATGTGTATATGAGTGTGTTTCTCTACGTGTTTTGTCTTGCCTGCCTCTCCCTGTTCTAGTTTTTGTGACCTGTGTGATTGCTGTCACGTTGTGCTCCCTGCCTGCTGTGTGTTACCTTTGCCTGTCTGGACTAATGCTTGCGTACGACCTCCTGCCAGACTGTATCTGTACCCCGCCTGCCATCATCCCTCAAGACTGTAATGTACTACCTCCACCTGCGTGTCTGTACTTGGGTCCTTTCCTGATACAAGACAGGATTCTCCCCTTAAGTGGCAAGATAATACTCCTCGGTATGCCTCACAGCAATACAGTGGCACAACAGGATGATCTTGAATGACAGTAGTACAGACACAAATCCATACCCAGCCACTTAAACTGGAACTGATGGGTTTAAAGAACCATACCAGTGCATGTTTGGCCTGTTGACCCATATCGCAGCGAACCAGTTTGCAAATCATACTTGGGATTTCATAATATAAAATCACAATCCCTCAATGTTCAGATTTGAATTTTTGCTTGAAACACCCACGCTGTAATGTTGTGCGTCAAAGTTGTCACCATTCATAAACCACAGAACTGAGAATTTCTCTGTGTAAAGCAAAAGTTTCCCCGGGGGACTATTTTTTGGAGGACTTTGAGATCCATTCAGATCACTCCACCCGATTTCCAGTCATCAAAACACAACAGTGCTGCCACTTTTAGGAAAACTAACACTGACAGCTTCATTACAGTGATGGAATACTGCTGTGAAGAAAGTCTGAAGTCTCTGAAAGCTCATTTCAAAATTGTTTTGGCAGTGAAGTATATACATTTTGTAGATATTATGATGCATGCAGAATCACGGTGTGTATGGTCCTTTAAGGGGGTTAGAAGACCACAGCTGTGTTTTCCATGTTTTAGCCCACATGCTACAATTAACATACTTTACTCTTTCCTAAAGCTGCTCTTTTATGTAGGTGTTGGAATGTGTTTTCCTACCTTCCAGGCAACTTTTACATTCATTTTACTGCATGCCACTCCCAAGGTCAAAATTATATTTGTATTGCATTGTAAATTCAATTTAATGCCTCTGACCCTGATTTACAAGTCTGCATGTGTGGCATATTCATAACCGGTTGCGAGCTGTGACATTTGGGAGCTCAATGTTGACTGCAGTCAAACATGGAATCAAGAAAAGGAAGATGTTGCTTTGCATTATTGTTGCATTAAAAAAAAAAAAAAAAAGTTGAGTCTGGACCACCAAGTATGATTTTTTTTTTTTTTTAATGTATTTCTCATACATGAATGCACCGCTCTTCTCTGTCACTCTCAAAGCCTGCACGACAGAATGTGTGTCTCTGTCAGAAAACAGTCCCTGAAGCAAGGATTGTTTTTTATCAAACGTGTTTTTAAAAGCTCAGTTTAACCATCAATGACCTCTAAACCCAGGCACGGAGAACATTAAATTAGAAGTATGCGTGCAGTGTAGAAAATGGGACAAAACATGCAAAAACACCAGTTTGGTCCTTCTGAGGTGATGGATGCCTCACCACTTATTTTTTCAGAGAGAAGAGAGCCTTTCTGTCTCCCTTCTTGTATTTTCTCAGCCTTTTGAAGAAGCCAACTTTACACATATACGCCTAATCTTTAATCCAATAACTGTTATATTCAAAACTGGGTGAATAAACAATATGTTCTACTTCTATCATAATGTACAGCAATGTTGAACAACAATCCAGACCTGATAAATCTGTGTATGACACTGCTGTGGCCAGCCTCTTGGATGATTTTTAAGATAAGGGTGAATTTTGTGAATATCTTTTGATGGAAAACTAAAGCACATTTTATCTCTCCCTCAGGCTTTCACCCATCAAGCTTGTTATTATTTTCCCAATACACACTCTAGTTTCTTTCACTTGAACAGTTGCCTTTGTTGTTTAAGTATCACAGCACGATGCATGATGATCTACTGGCTGTGATTATTTATGATGATTGTTTATTTATTACTGTACTGAAGTACTCTAAGCTCAGGTTTTATGATACAGCCATTTATTTATACAGTCATTTATCACAAAGGACTTTACAAAGAGTGAGCCAGTAGAGAATTAACTAATCCACAGAATGATGAAACACAAAGTTAAGTAAAACTAGAAAGCACTCAGTAGAGCATATCCCTCCGCCAACACTGTGCAATTGCAAGTTCTGTATATTTGATATCCCCCAAAAGTTAATCATGCCCCCTGCTATAGCCCTTTTGGCCAGTTGGTGTGAAAAGTGAAACAGTTCCTCCTTGCCAGATGACCAACGTTTCTACAAAGTTGCACGCAAATCCATTGAGAACTTTTAGAGATATCCTGCTAACAAACAAAAAGACAAATGGAATGGGGCAGAAACATCAGAGCTCTCACAGCCACTGCCGGGCAAACATGTTCATGCCCATCAGAGGTGTGTTGCAAGCAAGAGCTCGGGTACAGCCGCAGAGGACACTGAGTGTTTCCAGAGAGGTTCGGAGATCTGCACTGGCCTCACTAAACCTCGCCCACAGCATCTTGACCAAGTGCAGATACAAACACTAGTTGCTCACACGTGGACCGCCTGCAGCATGAGATCTGCCACGTGGTCCACCTTTCTGCGTCGTCGGAGACTGAGGCAAAGACGTGCAAATCAACACACTTTGAGAAAAGGAGGTGTGTTGTGGAACAGAAGAGATATATGGCCACCAACATGGCCAAGGGGAATGTGTGTGAGGGAAGCAGGATAACCCTTGTTCGCCAAGTCGTAGCCCGGTGCACACATCCCCCGCAGGCCATCACTGCTTCATCTGTCTGCTTGGGGGCTCCAGGGGGGCTGGTCCAAGAGCAAAACAGCCATTTCCTGGCAGTTAGCCAAGGAGCGGAGGCAGAAGATGCCACTGGCATCAGAGGCAGGGGGCAAGGAAGGGAAACAACAGCTGCAGTAGAAGTGGGCGTGACAGGCAAAGTGGAGGAAGGGTGGTGGTACGACCATCAGGAGTCCTGGTGTCTCCAGGAGCCAGAGCATTGAGGATGAGCAGGAGGCATGCCTAACTCTGTGTGCCACTTGATATTCTCTGATTCCTCCAACGCAGCCCTTTAGTGAACCAGAAATCCTGAGGGTGCAGCCCAACAGGCTCATCAGCGCTAAGGCTGATGGTCCCGGATCTTGGTGCTGAGGTTCAGCCACATGTCTCGCTGTATCCGTGTCTGTCAGACCATGATACATGACAGGTCCACTGGTGGAGGAGAACATTAGCAGCACTGATCTATTCCACCTTAGCTATGTAGTGACTTCCACTGGCAAACTACCTGCCTGCCCAGGCCGCCAGAGAGGACGCTGATGATGTCAACAGGGCGCTGATGTGGATGAGGACTGAGCGGTGGACTCCTGAGATTGGTCCGTCCATCTCACAATGAACTGGTCTCTAGATGACGGAGGCAGCAGCTGTAGAAAGTAGCACACACCCAGCAAAAGCACTGGTGGGACGCCACAATCAGTCACCATTGTCCTCTGGAGAACAGGATGTAAAAGGAGACCAGCACTCTCTGAGTTACAGGTAATAGCCGCCGTTTGTAACGCGACCTTGGGTTTTAGAAAGGCGCTATATAAAACTCAGCTATTATTATTATTATTAGGCGACATCCATCTTTGGCAGGGGTAGCAATGTCCCAGGAGCAGTAGTAGCATATTGTGATTTTAGCAAGAGACGAAAACTGTGGTTGACAAAAACATGATTTGAAAAGTGGGGGTGTAAAGGAATAGATTTAACAAACCAATCCATCATAGATCAGATTATGTAATGCAGCCAGACTAACCTCTACGGCCGTCGCTGCAACCCACTTTTTCCGTTTGTACTTTTGGATACTGTAGTGTCTCTCTTCAGTCTGACACCTCTGTGAAAGGTGTATTGTTCGGAGGCCGGGGAAGGACATGTCACTGTCTGCAGTTCACAAGAAAATTAGAAGATCATCCTTTTGAACCTCCCTCCCTGGCCTCCTCCTCCCTGTAGATAAGTTATATGTTATGATGTGCGACAGATGGAATGTTGCGAACAAGGAGCCTCAGTGTAATGCAAACCACCCTAACTATTCCTTAACGCTCTCCATACTCTGTACTTAAGACTGCTCTACCTTCCTTGCAGGATTGCAATACCACACAAATAACAATGTTATAGTGAAAGGACATCTGGACTGGACATCTCTGTTTTTTACCTCTTGAATTCACATCACTTGGACTGACTGACACCTCTTAGAGCATCCATGCACTTTCTTAGTTGTCCTTGTAGCATCCTGTTGTTATTGTGTATGGGTCGGCCCCTCTGCATCGCTTGCCAGTGGAAAAAGTGAAAATTCACTTGAAACAAGTGAAAATTAGCTGGAAACAAGAAGCAAATTTTGCCAATGAAACAAGCAAATTTTCACTTGTTTCAAGTGAATTTTCACCTGAAACAAGTGAAACTTGTCTAAAAACAAGTTACTTCTGAGGTGATCATGTCTTATTTTAAGTGTAATGAGATATTTTGACTAGAAATAAGACATTTTGACTTGAAATAAGACAAATATTCTTGGTAAGATTTTGAGTTTTTGCAGTGTGGCAAAGTGGAAGATGGATGGAATACTGACAAAAAAAAAAAGTGGATTGGAGAATGGTTTAGTCATGACATGTAAATAGTGAGTCAGATTTTCCAAATTAAGTTTCCATGCAGGCGTGCACCTTCTAAAGGATTATCAGCTCCAATTTTTTCCCCCCATCACTGATTTGCATGCTTCTCTCCAGATCCTGGATGTTGGTCCCCGTGCTTAACTGTGGCAGAACAGGAGTGACCTTTTTGAGGATTTACACCTCCTCGGTGGTAGATTAATGCTGACTACCGACCTGTCTAAATGAGTTTTGTCTCTTTTATTAGGTGGCAATGTGAACATGCATCCATGAAATCTCCAGAACGTAGCAGAATTAGAAGTTGTTATCCAACCAGAGGAGGAGGAGGAGGGCATGAGCAGAGGCAGCAAGATAACAGCCAGTCCGAAGGTGAATTTTTCACCTGTTGTGTGCTGACGTGAGTTGGTCTGTTGATTAAGAAAAGAATGCGGGGGTGGGCTTTACCTTTACCATTCACACACTTACACACACACACACGTACACACAGACGGTCTTAACACATATAACAAAGCACCCCCTCCCCATCCAGAGGACGAGATGGAACAGGAGACCCTTTACCTCAATCACACCCCGAGGCCTTGAGACACCGAGCTCTGTATTTCATGTGTCTATAAAAAGAGCCTCCAGCACCGAGGAAACAACAGCAGACCCTCTCGTACAGAGCAGTTCATCACAGAGGAGAGAGAGAGGGAGAGAGAGAGAGGGAGTGAGTGAGAGAGAGAGAGAGAGAGAGAGAGGGAGAGAAGGCAGGAGAGAGAGATCACTCAGCAGTCTGAAAGATCTGTGAAGGAGAAACGGGGTGAAAAAAAAACAACAAGAGAAGGACAGAGGTTTTGGAAGAGGTAAGTAATCTTCTGAACTTGATTTTTTGTTACTGCAAGGATTTGTGTTGTGTATCATTATTGGAAGTCCCTTTTTTTTTAATTATTATTATTAAATGACTAATTTATTTCCAACATGTGCAGCTAGATTTGCTTTGTAAATTATCATTCAAACAGATTTACATTTTACATTAAATACACCTCATCTAATAAATATCTAGCAGGTGAGATTTTACCAGAATTGCTGCCCATTTTTTTGTTTACAGAGCCTTTAACAAATTTCATATGTCAGAAATGATAAGATTCCATTCTATTTTAATTACCGTTCGCAGACTTCTTTATCATGTCTATGGAGAGCAGAGCTCAGCTGAGTGAGTCATACTGTAGGAAGAGTGTAGGCTTGTCTCTTATGGAGCGAATGGCCCCCAAAAGAGTCACTCATTAAAATAATGCAGGGAATGGAGGGAGCACAGTTAGATGTTACTCTTCCATGAAGTCAGAGAAATGAGCAGTGACAAGCGGTGACTGGGTATCAAACTTCCAAAGTTTCCAGATGATCATTTCAGTGAAATCGGTGGAATCAAACAACCCGTTCCCCTCTAACCGATGCAATAAGGAAAACTGGACAGCACTGAATCTGAATTTCTGAATTTGATTCTTTTTAATTGCAAATTTTTTAAATTTAATACTGTTCATGTATATTTTATAAAGCATCTTGAGATTTTGCTGTATTTTAAAGTGCGCTCAGATTAGTTGTCAAATGTACCAACAGTGCAGCCCCATGCAGAGCCTCTCTCCAGGTCTGTCCAAACACAGTAGAGAGCAGCAGAGAAGCCAGGAGCGTGGTGAACGGCAACTGCAAAATACCACATTGTGGAATTCAATTTGGACAATCAGCTTTCTCCATAAAAGGCTGTCAATTTAGCAACACAACTGAAATCAAATTAATTCTAGATAGAAAACCTTTTACACTAAACGTTAAGAACATTATAGTAGTAGCATTTTAATTAATTTCCACATCGGTCATGTGTTATTATTTTATGATTATGGCATCAGAGTATTTTCAATTAGACTGTGCATGTGAAAATAGAATTAGGATAAAAAGTTAAAAATTAGAAATAGCTATAAACTATGCGCAGCACATCAGTTTCATGCTCTGTATTGGAACTATGTTAAATTGCACTGTCCCTTCCAAATGAAATTATTATTATCACTCATTTTTAGAATAGCTCAGTGCTCTCATATACACCCCGTTTAGAAGTTATCGCTAACTGTACAGTTTAATGGTAATATGACTTAGGTAACAGGCGGAGAGGGAGAGGGATTGGTGGTTCGCTGACACGCGGCAACAGAGAAGTGAAGGGAGCTGTCTGTCTGGTTGGAGATGTGTCATTACAGGAAGTCACTAAAGGCTGCCATCGATTCATAGCCTTCCTTTGCGTATCTTCCCTCATTATTCCATTGAGGACACTTCTGAGTATGTGTGGGATGTCTGAATGTAACCTAATTATCACTGTGATGATTGCATGTATGGTGTGTGCATTTGTGTCCAGAACTTTGCTGCAACAATGTATGAGCATACCCTCCTACACTATGTATACATTTTTTCTTCTTCTTTCTCATATGTGTGTGCAAGTGCATTCAATGCTTTCTCTGAAAGGCCTAACAATGGCACAAAGGGGAACAGTGGAGGCGCTGAATACAAGTCCTTGGCCATCACCATAGTCCCGCATTGCCTCTCAATAATCAATAATCCTTCAATAGCCCTCAACAGTTTTTCCATGAAAGTTAAAAAGGGCAACATAGCAGAGGAAATTCAAAGCCTTTTCATTGATTTTAAAAA
This sequence comes from Myripristis murdjan, assembly GCF_902150065.1. Lineage (NCBI taxonomy): Eukaryota > Metazoa > Chordata > Actinopteri > Holocentriformes > Holocentridae > Myripristis > Myripristis murdjan. The sequence continues at coordinate 29,876,013 of NC_044003.1, read as the reverse complement.
AATAAATAAATAAATTTCACAATGTCCTTGGGCAGCTTCACTGGGGCTTTTGCATTCGGTACTATTTGTTTCTTGATGAAATTTTTCTGAGGAGCTCTGTGGGAAATTCTGGGCTGCTTGACAAAACCCAATTGTGACATTACAGCTTAGGGTCCGCTGAAACATAGTTACCATTGTTTTACCCTTGCTTTCAGTATCACTTATTTTAGGTCTGGGTGATATGGAGAAAATCAAATATTACATTTTTTTGACTGAACACCTCGGCGTGATGATATCGTAAGCACAGCTATTGATGCTTTCACAAAATACACACATACACAATGATATTTTATGACCAAAAAAATCATTAGAATTATGGATATGATAATAGAACAGCTAGAACGGTCCACTTGAGTTCAGAAAAAATCATCCCTTTACTGTAATGTAGCCATTAAAACCGTGACTGTTACGACTTTGTTTGTTCTTGGTCCTAAATACAGACACTGACAAGAGGCTAAAGGTTAAGAATAGGATGACAGGAAATGGATGTGATGGGAATGATGGGAGGCAGACTGGAGCAGTGAGCAGAGAGGGCAGTGAGGGATGGCAGGAGAGCCCAAGCCCCTGCTCAGGCTGGTGGGCAGATGCAGGGGTCCAGTGGCGGTTCTGGGCAGCAGAACGGAGCAGAGCACCCTGCGCTGATGGCACTGCCACACACTTATTCGGACAAAGGCGGACCCCCGGCCTGACACAGTGTCCTGGGAAAATCCTGTGGAGCCAGAAAACACAGAGCACTAGGAGGTTCGCAACCTTGGTGGCTAAGGGAAGTTTATGGACAGGAATGAAATGCACAGCCTTAGAAAAACGGTCCACTAGGATGAGGATGATGTAGTAGGCCAGTCATGAAATTGACAGCGATGTTGGACCAGGGACAGGTGGGTACGAGCAGCGGGCACTGCAAACCCACTAAGAGGCTGGTGAGAAGACATGGTCCCAGTGACGGACAAGGCACACATGAAGGCTTGAGTGTCTTTGTCCCTGGAGGGCCACCAGAAGTACTGATGAAGGCAAGTGTGCTATTGAATTTGGGGTGACAGGTAAGTAAGTCAGGACACCAGGAGAAGAGGGTGACCATGGAGGTGAGCCGGGTGACAGGAGCTGCTAGCACTAACCAAGACTGGGGCCACAAGAATATGGGGGAAGTAAATGAGGTGCAACTGGATGACCTCCAGGTGGTTACCCAACAAGGCACAGAGTAATGCATTACTCAAGCCAAGAGCCTGCTTTCCTATGCATTGGCATCCAGTGGTGTGGGGAGACCCCAAACTGAGCGGGGAGCATGGAGTCAATACATGTCTCATTGGCTGGCTCCAGAGCCGAGCTGCGTCCACGAGCAGGGGACTGAAGAAGATGAGGTGGTGTGGCTCATTAGGACCCCCCCACACTCACTGATGAGCCTTGTCTTTTTGTTGGAGAGGGCAGGAGGCAAGGAAGTGGCCAGGCTGGTCACAAGAAATACAAACCTCTGCCTTCCAGCAACACTGGCGCTCAGATGCAGACAGGCGAGGCCAGCCCAACTGCACGGGTTTGTTGGTGGAGGCAGATAGACGGGCTTGGAGGAGCAGTGGGAGGGGCCAAATGATCAGGGCCAACTAGGGGAGGACACTGGTGAGAGAGCGGGAGGAAGAGGCTGAAGGACAGCTTTACTTTTCTCTGTGGCTTTTGTCAGACAATTATATAAGCAGAGCCCATCCCTAGCCACTAGCTCATCTTTAATGTGATCACTAAGTCCATTAAGTAAAACCCCCTGCAGTGACTCATCGTTCCAACCGCACTCCCTGCAAATATCAAGGGCTTGACAGAGCGAGTCAGCGTGCGCCGGGCCCATCGTGGCCAGATTGTTCTGTTTGTTCTTGGACAAATGCAGCGGCCAAGAGAGTGACTACCATGGGAGTTGGCAGAACAATTTGGCAAAGAGTCGGTGTGGAGCCGGGGTTCTTATGCTGCTCAGATGATGAGCTGATGGAGGCCAGGTGTGGAGGTGAAGTAGGAGCCAGGAGAGAGAGAGGGAGCCACACACACACAGAGACACACACAGGAAAAAGGGAAAAGTGGAGTCACCGCAATGACGAACAAAAGACACTTCCATCACATCGTGACCCAAAGCCCATATAATATCGATATATTACATCGATACTTCCATTACAAATTCTGACAATTCAACTGCGCCCATTTGCCAAAAGTAATAGATTTTGGCAATATTAGAATAGACATTGTAACAATGAATTATTGAAATTCTTGATGCCTGAGATTTTCAGGGTAGGCAAAATAAACTGCGGCTTCAGCTTTCACCTTTTCCATCTGTTTGAATTTCTGTTACTGTGTCCATTTATTTTATTTTTCATTTATTTTTGATTTATTTATTGTACAGATGAGTCTTGCAACAGATGTGGTAGGTTTGAGATGGTCAGAGAAGCAGTTATTATCAGTTATTATTTATGTGTTCAAATGTTTGTTAACTTAACCATGTTTTCTGCCTGGGGCCCCGTTTGACAACAAAATGGTGCATCTCAAGAGGTTTATCCTCTAATTAAAATGTGAGAATAAATTAAAATTTCTTATTTTATTTAATTAGTTATTTATTTATGGCTTATTGTTATGGCTTACTGTTAGTGGACTGAATACAATTTCAATGTCAAAACATCAACTTTGAAAACAAATAACGTTAAAGTAACTGTTTGATATTTATATTTATGATGGGTCTAAAATGTTGGCGAAAGGCACTAAATCAAATTGTTGACTCAAATCACAGTTTGCAAAATCCACTGGAACTGAATCGCTCCAAAAAAATGAGACTTGTTCTTCCCTCAAGTTGCCAGCCAGTGAATCGTGAATCGGATCAAACCCAACATTCCAAAGATTCACACCCCTGAATGACATCTTAGGCAGGAATGTTCAATTATTTATTCAGTTAGTTATTTCTGTGTTTATAGTAATTGTTCACGCAGCAAATCAACAAATTAGCCCCGAAAGACTCCACACGTCCGAGCACGTCAAGTTATGTGTGGCAATTGGTGAGTGTTGTGTGAACACATTTCTTCTCACCTCTGTGACAGGACGTACCCCCCTAATTTGGGTATGATTTAGAGTCGAGTTGCCTGACGAGAGCTGGCTCATCCTGTCACAGAGCTCTTTGTCTTGGCTATGAAGGGAAAACCTTAAAAAAAAAAAAAAAAAAAGTCAGCGGAGGTATGCTTCCTTTGTGCTAGAGCAGAGCTTTGTGTGCCTTTGACAGTCATACTTGTCTGTGTGTCCCCCCCTGTGCCGTCCCAGGCTGAATATGGTGTGTGGATCCCGGCTGTTGGCGGTGATGATGGCGTTCGTGTGCACCCCTGGGTTTGGGACCATGTGCTCCATCTGCAATGACATGAGCTCCAAGGGCAGGATACTGGTAAGTCTGCGATTAACTGTCATCACCATCATCTTTCATGTTGCATTTTTTTTTTTTTTTTTTTTTTTTTTTTAAGAGATTCAAGCTCCTTTTTTCTAGAATTTCCCTGGTTGGGATCAATAAAGTATATCTATCTATCTATCTATATCTATCTAGTGGTAAACTTCATCTTCTGTATAATTACTGCCATCATTATCGTCCGCCAGAGAACATGAGCTCATTACTGCAGCCAGGAAATCTCCATTAAACAGAGGTGGAAAGTAGCTAATGACTTCCACCTCTCAGGCACTGCACTGAAATGCACTTTTCAGCTACACTTTACATCTTGTACGTTTTACTGCACTACATTTATGTGACAGCAATCATTTTTACGACACTTTTTTCACAGCAGGTAAACACATGCCTGTCTCCAGTGAGCCAACATGAACAATCGCAGGGCCCTGGCTCGGTTAAAGCTAAATGGAACAGAACCTTAAATGAATGTTATTAGTAACACCTGCGGTTACCTGCTATTTCATGTCAAAGCGGCTGCGGTGAGGAAAGGGCGGGCAAGCTTTACATCCAAAACACAAAGTCGAGCCAATACTAGCCAAGAGTTTATTTAACAGTTTGAGCTACAACAATAAAATACGTCTGATAGATGAATGCATTTTCCTTTGTAAACTTTAAGGAAAAGTTCACTCAGTGCAAAAAAAAATAGTTCCCTCTTATGCAATCCAGTCGTTTGTGTGGTTTTGCAGGTTTTCCAGTCTGCTGTGGTATTCCCGCTCTCCATGTATCCCATCAGGAGTCCTGCACCGGCCCTTTCATTATTTTAATAAAGCAACACCATGTACCATTGGTTTAGGTGTGGTAGCCCAGACTGTGCAGTCATTTTTTTTTTCATTGTGATAATTGGCTACTTGGCCGGTGTGTGCTGACATTTCCGTGCTCATTTTTAAAAGATATGACTCAGGTAACTGCGCAGGCTTTGTTTTATGACGGCTATAAATAGCTCATGTGGCGTCGAATTCCAACCCACGATTCATGTGAATTGCCAAACTGCCCCGTTGTTTCTGTTTCTCCCATCTTATCTGCTTCTAATCCATCCTCACCGGGGGCGGATAGGTTCAGTTTGCCAGTCTTTTTCAGCAGGAAATAGTTTTGTGCGAAAGTTGTTTATCCCGAGGGCTGTGGATTTTGCTGGCTATCCATGGCTTTTTTGGGGGGGGCCAGAGGGCTGAGTTTTTCACATGTATATTTTTGATGGTTTGAAAGAAAATATACTCCAGCCACATGTGATTGGGGTGCTGGGAGAAAAGGGAGACTCCTGCAGAATGGAAACCTCAAGTCTCAGGATGGATAGATTGCTCTTGGGCAGAGCTTCCCAAATTTTATTATGCAAGGAGCCACATGTAGAGATATTGTATATTTTGTGAAGAGAAAGGAGAAATGAGGTTGTCAAAAAGCCAGTTTACACATTTTCAAACATAATCTGAAATCGAGACGCTTCTTCAGATGTTTCACAGCTGCGTTACAGCTTAACTTTACAGGCAAAGAACAAATCAGAGGACCGAGGCAACAAAATCATAATCAATTCATGATCAATAATCAATTCATCATACTTTCTATGCAGTGCCTTTTTATGTTTTTGAAGTATGATCCTTATTGATTTTTAGGTCCTTGGTTCTCAAAACTGTCATGCTGCTCTGCTGCATTCACCAGTCCCTGTCAGTTTCTCAGGGCATCATGTCAACACTACCATCATTTAAAAAGAATTTGAATCAGTTCAATTCCTTGTTATTGAGAACAAAATGGACCCACCCAGGACATTCTCATCTCCACGGGGAAAATGTCTTTTTTCCCTTTTTTGTACTTTGGGTGGAATATTCCTTTAAATACGTTTAAATACAAGTATTTATACTTGAGTAAAACTTGACTTTTTTTTACTGGAGTTTTCTTCCCCATTACAATGCTGTTATTTTGACTTAAGTAAGTGGTTTGGCTACTTTTTCCACCCCTGCCATTAACAATGTGGCAACATCCTCCATCCCAGTCGGTTATGAAACTGCTCCTGTGTCTCTGTCTCCTCGAACACAGGCCTGCATTCACCAGTGCACGCACATGGCCCAGGAAGACTCCCCGCAGTTCAGATCCTTGGCCCTGGATTCAGATAGCAACGATGTCCTACTTAACGCCTTGTTTGCCACCCTGGCCTCTGAGGGAAGGTCCGAGGAGCCCGATCCAAAGTCCCGAAGCGAGGATCGACGCTCCTACTCAATGGAGCACTTCCGCTGGGGCAAACCCACCGGCCGCAAGCGCAGGCCCGTGAAAGTCTTCGCCTCCTCCATAGATGGCGGCGACTCTTCCGAGGGCAGATTCCTCCCGCAGGTGCGCAGGCAGCTGAGCAACATGGAGGATGAAACAGCCGGGGCCCTGGATCTAGGAAGTCCTCAAAGCCAGGGATTGCAGGGAATGAGGCTCAGCCCCAAACCAGACGCCCTGTTGAAGCAGCAGGAGAGAAAAGACGGGACCTATCGAATGAGTCACTTCCGATGGGGGAGCCCACCCGCTACTAAGCGTTATGGAAGCTTTATGAGGCCGTGGGAGGAGAAACCTCAGGGGCGGCTGCTCAAGCTCTACAGAGACGCTATAGTCAAGGATGTTCCATAGAGGAGAAGGGGATGAAGGGAGAAAGGAACGAGAGAGGGAGGGAGATGAGGAGAGGGAGGGTTAAGCCGAGTCTGATAGCAACTGCATGTCATTAAAACCCACAGATTTAAAATTACAAGAAGTTGTCCATATTATTAGCATGTTTCTGAGTTTTATTTTTGGACCAATATTTATTCTCATACCACAATGTTAACTAAAGGTGGGGATGTTTGGGGTGGGGGGGGCACAAAAAGGAAAAAAGAAAAACAAACAAAGAAAGAAAGAAATAACACTGATTCACCCACCTACTGCCTTGATCTTCATGGCCTTGACTTGAATGCCTTCTGAGGAATATTATTTTCTTGTGGGCGACACAACGTCATTACCGATCCAAACCATTTGAACAAGGGAGCAAACACTGAATGCCGTCCCGGGGTAAGAGGTGGGTGTGGGGGGGGAAGCAATTCCAAATTATTTTTTGTCCTGTTTATTTTGACGGAGGTATGTTGTACCATTTTGTAAATGAATATATTAAAGATCATCCTGTTTACGGCACACGAGGACTGTGACTGTGTGGTGTCAGATGATGAGTGCTGGTGGGACGCCCGTGCAGCGGCTCAGCGTCACAGGCAGGAGGCTCACAGACAGCCTGTGGTCCTGCCAACAGCAGTGCTACATGTTACTGGCAGCCTGCTACTGGCCCCTGCCACAACACATCATAACACACAACCTACAACAACAAACAATAAGATACATGCTATATACATCCATTCCCATAAGATGAATGAAGTTAATCCATGCTACACATTACTCCTTTAGCAAAGAAACGCTAATCTGCAGATTAAAGAAGACCACACTTCCCCTGCACTAATTAGAACACAGTGTCTCCTGGAACCTTTACATCAGTGCTCAGTTGCATGGGGACTTTTGTTGGCTGAACACACTGGAAAAGAGACACAGAGGTAAGTGAACTACACACACACACACACACACACACACACACACACATATTACTGCACAGCTACCACTATGCAATCCTAGCAGAATGAAACAAAGACGTGCTACCCAAAACTGGGTGTATGTTTGTCTTCACAAGGCTGGTCTGCAATCAGTCAGTGCTGAGAGGCCGCTCCAACGTCTACAAGACACACATGGGTAACACACACAACAGTTTCAGTAAACACACTGGAGATCCTTGGAGTGTGTTTCCTTTTAGCAGAGCTGTATGAGTTGTGTTACAACATGCAACAGCTACAAAATACTAGGAATGAAGAGGACCTTCATTATAAGTACAAATTACAATTTAGAAATTTGAAAAATCAAATTATACCTAATATACAACATATGATGCAGGATTTAATTGCACTAAACATACCATTAGCATATGTCAGTCTGAGATATGCCAGAGAAATGGACATGGAGGATGACACTGACAGAGGGAAGAAAATGTAACAAGACTGAAAAGAAGCGGTTTAGTTTCCATGTGTCGTCTGTCCGCACGTCCATTTGAATTTTGATAAGAATAAAGAGGAACATTTATGGCAGCAACACACAGCGACTAACAGAGTTGTTGGTTTTAACCCTTTAAAATCTGATCAACATCAGACGTCTTGTGTTTAAATGTTTGTGAAAGATGCCTTTCATAAGTATGTAACCCTGCAAATTCACTTGCTTTCATCCAAAAACACAGCAAGAAATATCCTGGAAATTAGTAAACTCAATTAGTGGGAAAAAAAAAAAAAAAAAAAAAATAGTGTACATACACACACACATTAATACACATCAATACCATTATTAAAATTACCACACAATTACTACAAAAATTTGTTACAAAAAAAAAAAAAATGAAATAAAAAAATTAATGAAGTGAATTTTGTTCACAGCTCCTCAGTTTCAAACAGTTAAAAAAGATATTCTGTTTATTTTGGTTTTGGTTTGTGTTCAGTCTCATGCTTGTGAAAGGCGTCTGAAAGTATTTGAACACAAAAAATTGACATTAATTCACCATCACTGATCTGAGCTTTAAATATATCACTATTAATATCCAGAGAGTTTTCTTGTATTTAAAAATCTAAAAAAAAAATATATATATATATATTTATATATCCATCTATCTGTACATATACATATAGCAAGGGGCTTATTTGCTAATTTCTTGTTGTTGTTGTTGTTTTTTGTTTGTTTCTTTTTTGCTCTTAACCGTTGACATGCATTTTTGCATGCAGTTAAGTTTCAGCCTTTGAAGGAAAAAAGTACCACACGGTTCCTACAAAGCACTGCAGTCTAAGTGAATATTTATGGATGATCGTGTTGTCTTTTCTCTCAATTTCATTAGAAATCAAGAGCTCTGCAGTCAGAATTCATTTGTCTCTGTGTTGTGAGGGAAATATATCAAATTCATTTAAATTCATTTATAAGGAACAAATGAAGTCAAGCATTGTAATGGTTACAGACAAGTTTATTCGCACAGATGGTCATCGAACTGTACAGCACAGCAATATCACTAGCATGCAAAGTCAGGTTTGACACTCGTAAGGCATTTTCTCCATGTAAAAGCTGCCTTTGTCACTAGGTAATCCAGTTTTAAAGTGCAAAGTTCACAGAATCAATAGATTTGACCTACAGCACTACACTGTAAACAGATACATTTACCAGACATGTAAATGACAAAAGTAAGATTGGAGTACTGTCCCGTTAAGATTATGTTACACTATGCAATGACAACAAGCGGATCAAGAGATTTTACATGTCTTCACTGCCAAACTGCCAGGTGCTGTATGACAATTTTACAAGTGTGGCATAAACACAGGTGTCAGTGGAGGGGTTAGACAGTTGCACGTTGCTTTTACATAACTTGTTCATGTAGGAAAGAGTCATTGGACTTAAAAGGGCCATACCAGTGATTTTGAATACTGGCCTGTTTACTACAATTGACGCACATTTTACATTGCAACAACCTATTTTGCAAATCATGTGGGGGTACTAAAAATTTTGCAACATATACATATGGTTGAAATCAACATATGGTTGAAACAGACACCTTATAACGTTCTGCCTGCACAGCTAACAAGTTGTCTATTCAAAAACCACGGAACTGATAATTGGCTGTGGAAAACAAAGATTTTTTTCTGAGGACTATTTTCTGGCATTTCACTCTGCCCAATGTCAAGTCATCAAAACACAACAGTGTGCAGAAAGTTTCAAGTTCATTTTCATATCATAGCGGAATGAATGGAAACCAATGGCTGGATAAAAGGGAGGAAAAATGATAACAGAGTTCTAAAATACAACTTTTTGCATTGGGAAAAGATGAGCAGAATCATGAAGTATATACATTTTGAAGATCTTACACTAAACACGCCAAATCACTGGTATGGTCCTTTAACTGTAAACTGTGTTTGAATAGTTGTGTCTTGACTGATGATTTAAGACACACACACACCCAGACGCACACATGCATGCAAGAAGGCAAGCATGCCTCTCCAAGAATGTAACTTGTCACATACATACGCAAAAACACGTGCAAGCACACACACACACACACACACACACACACACACATCCGCACCGACAAGACGAGTAAACGTGAACGGTGCACAAATGCACGAGTCACAGGGCAATCTGATACACCTGCATGTATGGATAGAAGTACACACATACAGCACGCCAACTGGACACAGGACAGCCAGAAACACTCCAGACACCATTATATGCATGACACAGGACGGTTATGGCAGCGACACCCACCACACCCAGCGCCCGATGGAGGGAACTCACAGAAGCACATAGGGGGACCAATGTGTTACGTCACGAAACTCAACCGAACGCTCACAGCACCATAACAAGAACAGAGGGTACGTATCAAAACACACAGGAGGATCTGCTAGCTACACTTAGCCTGAATGTTAGAATCTCTCTCTGCGTCATCCTCATTATAAATATATGCTACCAGAGCAACCAAAATATATCAGGCTATTGCCTATTTATTGCCAATATACTTTTTTATGCCTGTGTGTCCACACACACACAAAAAATGGCTTTAGGATTTATTCAGATCTACTTGTATGAAAAGAAATGTCTGATCGCCAACTCATCCCAGTGTGACTAAGGATCACTACATGACACCGAGGGAAAGGGGCAAGCTGGAGATGACTGTGCTTGAAGCCGTCTAAAAACCTGTGGCTACCTGTGTGAAGTGTGAAACTGTAGTAAAACGTGCTGTCCTTCCAAGATTACCAGAGGGGCTTGCAATGACACATTATAGAAGAATGCCGCATTCCCAAAATGGAGCGACTTTTTCCTTCATTTTGAAATAATAGTCACATTTTACAATTAAAACCTTGAATGCAGAATGTAATAAATTTTCCCGCATTTTGTAATAATAAGACCAGGGGTCTGTCTCCAGAGAGCAGGAGAGGGGCTGGACACTTTTCCCTGACCTTACCCTCTTGCTGGGGGCATGTCATGGGCTGATGTGGGCGTGTCTTGGACGGCTGTGGGCGTGTCTTGGGCTGATGTGGGCGTGTCTGTTTGGAGTCTGCAAATTGCAGTTGGATACTCCTCAAAGGGGCATGGCGCTCTTATATTTTTTTAGAGTAGTGCAATTTCCCGCTCTCTATCACAATTTTGTTTAAGTAAATTAAAAGGTATGGCACTTTATGCACTGAATTATTACAAATTTGTCCAAAGGGGAAAAAAAAAAAAAAAACACAAATCCCACATGAGCCTATGTAACAGTTATTTAAGTAACAGTTATTTAAGTAAGTTTTACATTTTGCGTTTCAGGCTTTTTATTACAAAATGCAGCAAGTTATTACAAAATGCGGCCTTGGTGCTATTTTGGAGAGATACTTTGAGAGCTCACTAGTATGACCTGTATTTTGACACAGGCTGCTCAGTCTCTTGTCAGTATCTATCTTCATCTATCACGCTGGTTTGTTATTTGTGGACAAAATTAAAAACTTCTTAACACTACCTTAGTAGTTTTTGCCCATTATCTATGGCCAGGATCAGTGCAGTGACGGTCTAAAATCAGATTGAATATATACACACAAAACACTCCTATACATCAACTTACATATTTATACTATATTTCTCTGTATGTACACATTTATATGGCAAGAGGAAAAAAAAAAACTTTCTTGAATGATTTTCTGCTTGTTGATCTGTTAAACACTGTAATAATCCATTCTGATCCTCAGGTGTTTCTGGTGGTAATGATGGTTTTTTTTTGCCTATGCAGTGCAGTATGAGTGTGTTGTGGACTGAGTGACAACACCTCAGTCTAATTTCCACTTGAGTCACCTATAAGGCACACTCACTTTGGGAGGATAGCACACAGGTCAGCAATTAACATAGCAACATAAAAATAATAATAATAATTATAATAAGACAAGGTCAGGGAATGCCCTAAATAAAACAGAAGCATATATGGCTAAAATTCTTTAAAAAAAGGACTTGTGTGTTTCCATATCACTGTCATTATATCACTGAAACGTAGTGAATATTATTTTTAGCAGTGCAGAATCCACCAAAAATACAATTAAAAAATGTAATGCCTCCAATTCCCATAGGATCTTCCTTTGACCATAAAATAATGATAATAAAATGAATGTAAAAAGATGTTTATATGTGAAAGGGTAGTATGGCACCCTAACAATGAATTAACCTGTCAAAAAACCTTGTAATGCCATCAAGGATTATGTTTCCAGTTACAGGGTGAGCAGCAATTTAACTGAGCTGCAAAGTGTGGGCCTCAGGACGTTTTTTCACCGTTACTAAATTTCTCCCACGGTTCTTGGCAATGTCTCGGTTGTAAACACTCCTAAGAAATGCTTGACGTAAACCAAACAGAACGCTGAGGGTAACTGAGGGCAAAAGGATCAATTTAAGTTTGCGTTGCTTGCTGCATTCATTTACATTTGTCAGCTTGTTTTTGTCTGCGGTCACAGGGAAAAAGAAAATGTCATTTCAGGTGGTTAGAGAAATCAATAGGTGTCTGCAAACACTGTGACTGTCCCATCATTCCCTGGGGTTCTCTGAATTGATGGTGAAGTTCCAGAGGAAAGAGAGTTTGCCCCTCTCCGAAAAACCACTCCTGACTCCACTTTACTCAAGTTCTATGATGTCACGGTGAAAACGTCTGACTAGTACACGCAAAGGTCAGGAAACTTCATCTCGTAGACAGGTACAGATCGACTCTGACTTTGGCCATATCCTGAGGAGATAGTTCCAGATGGGCTGGGCGGGGGCCTGGACGGGACAAGAAGACAGGAATCATTATAGGAAAATCATCATCATCCACTTAATTAGTCAGAATCACTGTCATCAGTGTCTCCCCTTACTGATTTTACACTGTTTTACACTTTTATTTAAAAAGATACCAGTGGTTTTGAATGTTTGGCCCATTTACTACATTTTACCCACATTTTACATTACAACACACCATTTTGCAAATCATATGGGGATACTAAAGATTTCACTATATATAATCAAACTCCCTCAGCTTTCAAATTTGAATTTCTACCTGAAACATCCACCTGATAATGTTCAGCTTCTGCAGGTAACAAAGTCATCAACATTCATAAACTACTGAACTGATAATTGGCTGTGTAAAGTTAAAGTTTCCCTAGCGACTATTTTCTGCAATCCCAAATTCAACAAGGTTGCTGCCCACATTTTCACATCAAATTTAACACTTTGCAAGACCCCAAAGGGAGAATCGAACACCATTTCCACAGCAAAACAAATTTACATTTATAAACTTCATCAATGAAATGAATCTGATGATTTTTAGGGATATTTCTCTGGATAGTTTTGTATTTTCATATAACAATCATATGTAAAATCACAAAGTATCGGGTCAAATTAATGGCAAATGCTATGAACTGTGCTCTACTGTTATGCTTGGAATTAAATAAAACTCAGTGTTTAAAAAAAAAAGCATGTTAATTTAACAGTTTATTTTTAATGACAATTTCCATGGAGCTGTTTTGACAACACTCTGCGAAACAGTAAGGCTGTTCTGGTCGTTCTCGCACCCCCAGCCGGCTAGGGGTACGAGACGTGCACATTACAGTACATCCACCATTCATCCACTTTCACAGTCCATTAAGACTGTAAACTCCAGATTGGCGGTCACCAAACTAAAAGTCAGCCACTGTCCTTGATGTCACATGTGTGGCGTTGTGGCTCCGCATTACAGACATTATTATCCAGATTCCAGCAACTATCCGAAATAACAGAGAGCTCTGTGTCCCCTTCTGAACCCTCCTGAGCATCATCTGCACTTTTTTGTGAACTTCTTTAACCCTGTGACCTTCTGTAATCCTTCGTGAATCCCATGGAGAGATACAGTATTTCTCACACTGCTAGGCATCACCTCAAAATTTACCTTAACTTCAGAAAATGTTATTCAGGACTTTTTAAGAGTCTGCCGGTACTCTGTTTCAAGTCATCAAAACACAACAGTGCTGCTGCTTTTAGGAAAACTAATGTGGACGACTTCATTATGGTGATGGAATACAACAACAATCACTAGATACTACACTTAACATGCATCACTGGTATGAGCCTTTAAATATCTCATAGCACTGTCTCTTACCTTATTGTAATTTCGAAGATCTGATTCAGTTTGCTCTGCAGCAGTGTGGCCTGAACAGGATAAAAAAAAAAAAAAAAAACAGTCACATGAGACAATGTCAAAACGTCAGAACAAAGGAAAACTTTGTTTAGAAAAGGAATGAATAGAAAATGATCTTTTTGTTGTACCCTGGCACCGCAGTGGGCAGCTATCTCCTCAAACGGGGCTTTCTGGAATTTCTCCACCACTTGCCTCCTACGCTCCCTCTCCTGCTCCTCCATACCCACGCTGTCCACTGGAGGGAGACACAAACACCGTCTCACACTTTCAATTCGATAATGAAACAGTGAAATGTTTAAAGCTACGAGCCATCATTTGCGCTTGAGTGTGCCCTCTTGTGGCTGTGCACGGAATTACAGAAACACTTGTGTATGTGAGGTGACATACCGATGGCATTTTTCAGGGTTTCAAAGGTAATCTCCTCCGCTGGCGTCCTCTGCAGAACAGAACAATGAAGGCAAGTACAATTAAAAAGTAGTTTGGTACATAGGTGAGGTGAATGAAAGGGTGTATTGGGCTATTTGAGTCAAGTAAAGCTCAAATGTGGCCAAAACTCCTCGAAACATCTGGGCATCAAATACTCCATAAAAGTCAAGATGTGCAAACCACTCTTTTTTTATATATATATATAAATTGCTTCTATCCTCACCTCCTCTTTCTCTGGACTGTTACGGGACTCTACCTCCACCTGCAGTGAAATGGTTTCTCCGATGCTCTTTCTCTTGGACAGGCGGTCTTCATCTGAAATATAAGGGTTGCTGAGCAAACCGAGCAAACAGTCTTTTTCCTGTTTAAAATGACAGAATCTACACTGTTTCATCCATGAATAAACACTGTTTTTCATCAGTGTGTTTGATTGTATGCTTTCATCAAGTGGACATGGGAGTGTACAAGCTGTAAGGCGGCCTGGAACACAGGTTGGCAACCAGCTCATGTCATCTCACGGCACAGATCTGTTTTTAAAAACAAGTGCAAAAAGTGACTTGCTGCGAGTGTGGATGGTTCTGAGGGCAGCAACAAAGAGAAGTCTGTTACCTAAATGGTGTTTTCTGTTGTCTTGGTTTGCCACACAACAAGTTACCTTTTAACAAGACTTCACAAATGAGGCAGATAAAGCTTAAGCAATCAACACGGCGGAGCCCAAGAATAAAAAGCAGAGCCAAGGGTTTAAAACTATTCGTGGCGTGAAAAAACAAGCTATTGAGGACGGCTATAAAGTTGCACAGCCAATTGCCAGACATAAAAAGGTTGTGGAACAGTTAGTTATGTGTTTGGATGGAGGCCTCACCATTGGGAGAAAGGAGTCTGATCAGTTTGAATTAGAAAATGAAAAGCTTGTGAAACTCATGTTCTTGTCTGACATCATCAGCAACCTTGAACCTACAGCTGCGCCAATATAGCTCCATTTAACACATAGAGGGTATTTGTGTCCAAAACTGGAGTGGATTCATGGGACATTCGAAGTGAACCCTTACTTAACAGAGCCCTGAGCCCATCAATCTGTCAGTCCTCTTGACGTAAGCATGTACATGTGACCACTGGAGTTCGTGCCTCTGATAAACCCAAAAGTTGAGAGTGAGAACAACACGCCTTTTGTTTCGATGCCTGGGAAATGAGGAGTTTGACATGCAGCAGATTTAGCATGATGCATCCTAACTGTGGGCATCGGCCTTCAAGGAGCTGCACGAAACAATGGAAAGAGCCGACAATGACCAAGGTTCTTGGATATGATCATTGGGAAATGTGGTTGGAAGAGGTTGGACAGCCTGAACAAGTTTACAATGTTTTGTTAAAGTGTCCCAGGCGTAGCCGGTTAACAGTGGATAGTTGGGAGGAATCTGTGCGGCTGTAGATCATCAATTATGAAACGCAAACATGACAGATATCATGACTAACACAGATAATCTGGGACAAGGATCACACTAAATCAGTGAGTAAGATGATCTCAGTGAAACAAAATTTACTGCATTCTAACAACACGGATACATTTAAGCAAAGCTAAAAATGTGTTCTGTGATGATTGATCTTGCTGAGTAATAAGCGGGGATATTTTTTTCCTCCCTTTTTGCCTCTCCCTATCTCTTCTGCGTCTTTTCCCTTTGTGTGTGTGCATTGCCGAGTGTTGACATATGGAATTAGACGAGTTATGCAAGCAGTTATGTAAACTGAAACAGAATGGAAGAATTGGAAAATACTGTAACTTGGCATGGGATACTGAAAAGCTCGCTGACCCTGGAGTTTAAGAGAAAGTCCTTGAAGGAGATGACCAATATTAGTAAGGATCTGCCATGCTGAAGAGTCCTTTAATAACATACTGAATCTCTTCAAGCTTCAAGGCTGCGGTTCACTTCTCAACACTGAATTTCCACACAGGGATCGATAAAATATCACATCATATAAATGTAGCACCCTGATGAAGGCAATATAGATGAAACATATTTCTCAGTCCATTATTTACATGGAGAGAACAGCTACGTTTTTATTGTTTCTTGAAAGAATTCAAGCACTTCATCACATTTGAAAAGTGAACACTCAAAAACAAGTACCAGCCTTCATCTCCACTAATGTTCATGCTTCCCCCAACTATGTCAAATTGAAAATTCCATGGCTTTCCACGATATTGAATTTACAGAACCTATATAAATATGAGTGTTTTTTTATTTATCATCATTATTATTTTTTTAATCTTTGACTAAAATTTTAATCACACTTCAGATTTAGAGGTCTAGTTGAGGTTTATTATGTTAGAGCTATATAAATTTGAGTGTTTTATCTTTAGGATTTAAAAAAAAAAAAATCTTTGATCAAAATTTTAATCATACTTCAGATTCGGGGGTTTTGTTGAGCTTTATTAATGTTTTAATCTGCGGGTGAAGTGAATATGAGTACAAAGAAAACTCATCCTTTATTTGGTGACTAAGTAGTTGCTGTTTTTGTTTTTTAAACTGAGTGAAAAATTCAAAGCTAAGATACCAGTCTTTCATGGCTGCATCATAACATGAAATAGAAACGATCTTCATGTCTCGTGTATCATTTTACGTACACTGCCATGGAATACAGCAGCACATGTTTGGGATCTTTGGAAACCTTGGGATCTCCACCAGAATTAAGTGAGCCAGACAATTCCATGAGATTCCATGACTTGTCACAGGAATTTCTTAAATTCCCTGACATTCCCAGTCTGAAACAGATTTTTCAAAACTGAAGGACCTGTGGGAACCCTGAATACAACATGTGAGGCTCATCCTAAGCGCTCCTTACCAGTGTACTGAGGGACGTAGGGTGTGGCCAGTCTCTCTGTGTTATAACCGCTGCCTCCCAGGACCTCAGTGATCTTGGACTGCAAGAACAACACATCCCCTTCTGCCTTCTCCAGTGATGAAGGCAGCCTGAGAAATAAAGGGATGTGTGGTGGTGGGGGTGGTGGGAAAATAGGAGACAGAATTAAAAAAAATTCTGAAAAAAAAAATGCATCTGCCATGAAGGATTACCTACATATGGTAATGGTCAGAGATTGGGAATCTCAATGAAGAAACTTCTTATCCATGACTTTCATCCAGATTCATCAAAAAAGCAAAAATATATGAGGCTAAGACATGAGTGAATAGGAGTACAGTATCTAGGTTTAAGAAGAATAGAGGTGTCAATGTAGTGGGCACATACTTGGGATTATCTATGAAGACATCCTCAGGCAAAAGGTAGGGACTCTCTTTCTGTCTCACCTCAATCACCTTAGGGAGAGAAGAGAAAGGCAGTTCATCAAAAGAATGGCAAACTAAAAAATATAATTTTTTCACTGAAATGGTTTTTATTGTCAATAATGGTTGCAGAAAACATCATGAAACAGTGAGAATCTGAAATCCGTTCTATATGCAGATAGAGGCCTCGAGGTTCATTTCTGCAGCTGTTCTGCTGGGGATTAAAAACTGACTTTCACACATAAGAGTGAAGCGGCCAATCAGAACACAACCTCAGTTTTTATTCCTCCTGTCCCCATCTGATTGACTCTTCTACCGCACCTGTTATTTTTCATTAGCTTCAACAAACAATAGTCTCAGCTCATTATTACCTTGTTAGCACAGTATGCTTGAGGATTAAGAAGACAAGAAGAGGCGAGACCTAGCAAAGGCATCCATGTAAATACAGAGCTTTAGTTACATCACATCAGTGTAAAGTGGATGCTGTTAGAAAGTAAGCTCGAGCTACAAAAACATTTGCTGACATATTGCTGCAGTGCTATTTCCAGGTATTTTCACTTTCACTTTTACAACGTGACATCTGGTTGGGTGATAACAGTGTTACAACAATACAGTATCTTTACCCTAAGGGATTGCCCACTCAGTCCTGCTGGAATATATACTAATGCAGCCTTTAAAACTGCACTTGATTACAGTTACTGACCTTCAGGAACTCTCAAATCCTGATGGATGATGAAGACAGAATTCATGAATAATACTAAATAAGAAAATCCCACTTTTTTAACTGGCCAGACCATCCCTTTAGACAAAGTGTCACGGTATCCACACACTAACACATTCCACAGTCCCTGACCTCATGGATGTGCTGGCAGAAGGCTGGGACCGTGGTGAGTTGGCAGATGAGGTTGAGGTAGGCAGCAGCGAGGGCATGGACAGCACAGCGGTTATAAATCGGCAGAGACTCATCTGTCGACAGGGCCAGGTCCTAAGCCAGAAACACAAGGACATCAGCCAAAACAGCCACACTGAAGACTGGGGGCTTACAAAATAAACATCATCTATGAAATTTCTTTTTTTAAATGCATTTCTGAACAGTGTTTTTGATTGGGTCCATTTTTTATATGGCATAATTTATTATTGTTTGGTGCTTTATTTATTTTAAGTTTTAAACATTTTTTAATATATTTCATAATACTTGTTTTGATGTCCTCTTAAAGCACTTGGGCCAGCTGCTGTATAAATGAAAGTAATTGTTTGATCAGGATCTATCACTGGAAAAAGGAGAACCTCATCCACACATGGATGGAAGTTCTCCTACAATAACGTGAGTGTGCCTGCATTGATACCTGCAGGGCCAGTGCCAGGCGGATGAGGTCCACCACCACCTCTTCGTTGGCCAGCTCCATGCTGAGAAGAGCCAACAGGGTGTAGAGGGTCTCGTAGTGCTGCCGCCCACTGCTCTGCTCCTTACAGCCCAGGTAGATGTGTCGGTACAGCTGCTGGCCATGCTGGGGAGTGAGGGATTCAGGGAGAATCGAGGGAAAATCAGAGTCTGTACTGACATGCATTGATACCAAGCCTGACTTATGATGGTGATGGAGGATGGCTTACTTTCTTCATGAACAGGTTGTCCTGTCTGGAGCACTTGTCAACTTTGAGCTTGAGCACAGAGATATCAGAGATGATGCTGTACAGAAAGACAGGAACACACACACAGCAGTTTTAATGAAAGGAGGGTATTTTCATAATTTGTGGCAAATTTGTATGATGAAGTGATTAACCATAACAGGGACATTTAATGAAAGAAAAATACTATAATCTAATCAGCCATTTAGGACACATTCACTCGTTACCGATGAGCCATTCGCAAGTGATAGGCTGACAGCACTGGTAGCCCTGCCCACTTTAAGCGACTGTTTTTGAGAGGGCTACAGTGATTGAAAATATGTATTAAATGGCATTTGAAAGAGCCACAGATTAACTGCCTTATGCTTTTGAAGATGACTTGATTTCCGGAAAGGAGTTTTTAGTTTTGTACAATATAAATAAATCCAGAAACTTTGAGCATGCAGTTTCACTGACAATATAGTGTCTATCTGTTGAGAAGAACTAGTTTTATTCAAAAAGACCTAACTCAGACTGCAAGATCTATGCCAAAACTACAAAAACCCTGTTGTTTGTAATCATGTTTGGAACTTTCCCTATTAGTATTATTATTATATTTATTACTAATGACATAATAATGAAAAATACCCGACTCCCCCAAATTCTAAAGATGTTTGGCACTAACTTGCAATCTACAAATGTATAATGGAAGGTTTGTAAGCATGTCCAATATCAGAAAATACTTACTCATATAGCTGCCCGAAATCCACACACACACACACACACACACACGTAAACTCACACACCTTATGGTGGAGAACTTAGGCCTGTTGTCGTGTCGGTCAATGAGGCTGAGGAGGATGGTGAGCACCAGCAGGCGAACCTCTGGATCCTCGGTCAGAGAGAAGGAGAGCAGCGGCTCCAGGAAGGAGCTGGGGAGGGCCGTCAGCATGTTGGTGGTCTGGAAGCCTGCTGTCACCTGAGAGACAAATGGACATTAACTAGAAAGGGAGCACAATATTTCAATGGCAAAAAGGACTAATAGGTGCTAGCCAGACAGCTGGTGCGCACTTCTGAGAAAAACTATTAAAATAACAGTTTCTGCACATTCCAACAGAAAATTTGTGTTTTTTCAGGCTACAAGCCAAAATCCAACAATTTCAAAACACATTCTTGCTCGCCTAGAAAGAACAAAACATATCACTGATATCCTGAACTTGACATCCACTACTCTGGTGGAAAAGAAAGCAAAGAGATGTACTTTGTTTATCTATTTTGTCTGTGTCTTTTTTTGGCCTTGTTCAAGTTGCCAGTCCAATTCTGATTTCTGGCATACCAGCAAAAAAACATATGGAAACCAATTTTGCAGATCAGATTTGTATGTGGTTTAAACTTTCTACAAATGCATCTCAGTCTCACCACTCTGCCCACACAAACAAGGTTTCAAACTGTAATTTACATCACTGCTGATATGAAGCATGATAGTGGCATTACATCCGGAGCATCAGGAATTTAAAAAAAATAAACAAATAAAATGAACTGTAGTGTGAGACAATGGGCTAGAGGCAGAAAGCGATGAACAAATATTTTCTTATTTTTGTTTAAATCCACTGATTCCTTCTTATTTTGTTAGATTTCTAGGATTCAGTGTTTTCTCATTTCATCATTTGCAAATTATAGTGTGGACAGTCAGTCCTACATTTGAGAAACAAAATCAGATTTGCATGCAGTCTGAGCAAAGCCTTTGTCTTTGGTTTTTCTCTCTCTCTCTCTCTCTCTCTCTCTCTCTCACCTTTGCTTTAGCTCTCCTGTCCCTGTCATCTGTGTCCTCTAGCTCTGGCTCAAACTTTACCTGGAAAAGGACAGACTCCAGCACACACCTGTTCTCTCTCTGTCACATCTATATGAAAATAAAATGCTATTCCAAACCACAACCTGAAAACTTTGCGCTGCGCTGATTCAAGGTCATAAAGGAACCGCATTTTACACACATTCTAACTAGCATGATAATCACAAAATTTACCTGGACCAAGGACTTAAGCAGCATGACCTGAATCATCCTGGTTCCCTCAGGCCTGTGTAGAAAAGAGTTAAGTCAAACTCAATGTGGCATAAGATGATGTGTGATTGGGGTGTGTTTATGTGTGGAGCAGAAAAGAGTATGTGCATTTAAACATGTCTGAGCATCTCACCCAGAGGCTGTGGAAACCAGAGCTGGGTGAACCCCAGGCACAGGGATCTTGCCCATGATAAAGAGCATGACCTCTGACCTTTGGTATGTTGGCAGAGTATTGGCAAATGAACCTGAGACAGACAGACAGAGAGGGAGAAAACAACATCAGTGACAAAGGGAAAACAGGAGGATGTGACAAAGAAAGAAAAAGGAAGAGAAGAGAGGAACAAGGATGAATCTGGGGCAGAGGAGGATGGAGATCAAAAACAAGATACATATAAATCAGAACAAAATGCACACACACACATAAAAAAAATAGTAAAAGAATAGTAATTACTGCAGATTAACCTGTAGTCCAGATGATAACCTCTCAATAACATCACACCCTCAATAAATTCTGCTGCAGTACTCCACTTTAACTATAAACTTTAACTTTTCCCAGACAGGAATTTGATTAAGACAGGACTACGCATTAATCCAGAATATCTTAAAGGGTGTCTTTCCAAAACAGATCTTAACTTCAGATTAGTTAAACCTGGAATATGGAGTCCTTGATTAAATTTGAAGTGGTAAATCCACCAGATTCATGTTTTTCTTGGTTTGGGCGACACCTTTGGTAAAAAGTGGTTATTGCTCCAGTGTTTTGCACTCTGTATGCATAAGCTCTGCACAACAACAAAGACTCTCAGTACTGATGGTGAGTTATCTCTTATATTTATTCTACTATCTCACCTTTATCACAAACAAGCCACCGTTGTTGCTTCCATAAACATAAAGCATGTCAGATTTTTCCAGGGGACAAACCGTGCACCCTCACAGGAGTTTAGCCAAAGTAAAAGCTTTCATGAACTGGTTATAGGTTGATAGAGAGTATCCAAATGTACATATATTTATATCAAAAGGTTGTAGATAATTACTTTTATTTCAAACCTTGATGATACTCATAAATCAATTTGAGTCATTCCAGTGTAAAAGGGCATTTTAACCTGTGACTAGAATTAATCCCCAGCAGGCCAGGGATGACTGAATTACAGTATTCATCTTACCTGGATGGTATGTAGCAGGTTTATTTTTGGCCACGACATATGTATGCTGACAAAAAAAAATGAAGCATGGCAAAGAGCCATTTTTCCCATGCATGGAAGAAGAACTTGAACGATTACTTGAAATTCCTTACACCTTATGGGAGGTGTACTTTGCTCAGCATTTCATGGATCTGACTTGTCGAGCTATGGAGAGATGACACCTGTGTGGATATATTTTTAAAAAGTGCAGTTCCTTCATCTCTAGTGTTCACAACCTGCTAAGAGCTTCCTCTGGCCTCTAATCCACAGAGACAGGAAGGATGAGTGTAACTGTAATTCTGGTTCTGGCGACACACTCCTGAGAACAGATTGTCCTACAAAAAGGACCCTGATTTGTCTTGACTCTGGTTTAACAACAATGCACACACAAGAACAACAACAAAACCAGAGCATCATATTCCACACCTTTTAAATAAGATGTTTTAAAGCAATCTTACATGGAATACAAGCATGTCCTGAGATATCCTCCAATCAAACAAACAGTAGGCAAGTGAGCAGTTACCACTTAACAGTGCTGCTGCTGTCAGCCTGTGGGAAACACTGCACACGCATACACAAGCACGCACACACATGCACGCACGCGCACGTGCACACACACACACACACACGCACAGACTAACCAATAGTTCTGATGACAGCCTCCTGCAGCTGCCTCTCCTCATGAGTTTTGATGATCTTGATGCCGATGTTGCTGGTGGGATCATAGGAGCCGGTCAGCTCGTAGTCCACACTCAGACGGAGCTGCCGCAGCAGGGTGTTAAACACTTCAAGCACCGTGGGGCCTGGACAAACACACACACACACACGCACGCACACAGAGTGCACAATCAATGATTTCAACTGAGTCGTAACCTTTTCATCTACATGTAGTCAGATTTTAAATGAAATAAATTATTTTTGCATTATTCTTGAGCCTGCTTGCGCATGTCTCCTTACCCACAGAGCCGCTGGCTGCAATGGCGGCTGCCTCCAGCAGGACTTCCACTATCCCAGCTCGCACTGTGGCTGAGTTCTTACTGTTGGCGTCCAGATGGCCGAGGAGCTGCTGGATTACCAAGTGAGAATGTTGCGACTAGGAGGAGAGAGGGAAGGAAATAAAGGGGAAAAAATAAATTAATCGACAATCGACAAACCAATGAAAACAACAAAGGGAGGAAGTGAAAAGTAAGGGAGGAGTGGATTGCAACTTAAGTCATTCAAGTCATTCAGGCTGGAAATAAAGCACTTTGCATTTTTCAGCTATGAGGAAAAGGCTTGATGAGAAGGCCCAAATTCAATTTGCAAACACCTATTTCACTTCCTGAACTACTTATAGTTGGAAAAATTGTGAGAACATGAATTCTGCAGTGGGTTTATATCATGTTTCTCCTAGGGCTGGGTGATATGTCAAAATGTCCCCACCACAGACCATCAGCTCAACAACCGGCGAATGCTGATATATTGGCCTTAGGCGGGGGTCTCAGGAGAGACTCAGCAGCCAGACATTTCTACATTCTCTCTTTAGAAACAGCTGAGATTGTCACTAAAATGACAATAAGTGGTCCACATTAAAGGCTAGTTCACCTCAAGTGAGCCAGGTCAAGTTGGGCAAACCCACTGTTGCTAACCCTGTCACTTAAAGCAAGAGACACAGGAACTTGGTTTGCATCTTGAAGACTCTTGAAGACTCCATTTAGTCGTAGTGAACCATGTGATCCTTGCTGTGCTACATTCACTACTATACTGCTAGCTTCATACTTTCTCCTCCGGTCGCCAGCCTCACCGTCTCACCCAACAGAAATGATTGGCAGTAGACTCAAACAATTTCTAAAAGCTGATAGCTCCCCTCTAAACTGTGACTGTCAAATAAAGCAGAAAAGCCAAAAAAAATATTGTGCTGTGCATATTGAACCCATATATAAGCCATGTCCGGCAAGTAACGAATAATGGCTCTCTGCCGAATAAATCTCTCTCCCAAACATTTATCTTTAAATTTGGCTTTAAATAATACATGCAATGTCTTAACAATCTGAGTTTACTTGCCAAGGATAACGCCATTTTGGCTATTTCGTAGAGTCAAGGTGCAGAACATTTTTTTAATAATTTTATATTTCTTTTGATACATAGTCACAGAATACATAGTTGTTAGAGTGGGTTTACTAAACCTATATACAGTAGTTTTAATAAGCAGGACATTCAGTCATTTTATATTTATTTGTGGTTAAAATCCAACAATTAAAAAAAATAATAAATTATTTCAGGTTAAGCCACGCCCGCTTTTTTCCTGACTCTGAATCTGAATTAAAACAAATATAAATACAAATACAAATAGTGTTGAAGACGAGGAGAAAAGGACGTGAGAAAAGGATGGAAGCAATGTGTGGCTTACCTGGATGGAGTACATGATGATCTTAAAGCAACGCACTGCAAAGACCTTCCCCTCCCATAGAGAATGGTTATCTAAGTGCCTAGAGGGATAAAGAGAGACGGAGAGATGAGTGGATGGTACAGTAAATGTAAACGGCATCAGAGCACATTCAGAGGCCTCTGCATGTACATTTTTGCATTCACAAAAATGTAAGGAATTGCTTGTACTAATCACTAGAAAACAAAAAATGCAGGAGCACAGGAAAGGAATTTAAGAAGTATGATCTATGAAAACATCTGCATATACTATATACTGCACATACTCTGCATCTTAGGTCTCTCATGTGCTCTTCTTGGTAGCCTAAGCCCATTTTGAATGAGACAGTTCAGCCATTTTGAAAAATGTATTATTATTTCACTCCCCTCCTAGCTGTTCTGTAGGACAGTAGTGTTGCTATCTTCCTCTCATTGTTAGAGTGCTGGATACTGGCTGGATGCTCCAAATGCTAACTGTTAGCCTCCTGCTGCATTAATCCATTAAGTAAATACAGCTTGAGTTTGATGATGTGTGGCAGATATTGTACTGCCTGACATGGTATAAACAATGTTGACCTCTCTGTGCTAGTCCTCGGTCACAAGAGTGGGTGGCAGGGGTGGCGTGGACTTAAAACACTGCAATGTTGCTCTCTACAGTAAATAATCATAAAATATAGCGATATTTCAAGCCATCGTCTTCCTTGTAAAGTTACCTGTGGTTCCAAATATTCAGGATGTTGATATGAGGGCAGAAAGATGCAATAAATTGCTAAATCAATGCTAATGATTGTGAGTGCAGTATCCAGCAAACAATCAGGATTATCTAATACCCATTACTAAACTGGGAGCCCTGCACTTGTGTGCGGAGACAAACAGAGGCAGGGTTAGAGCAAGATAAATGAGCAGAGCAGGAAACAGAGAGCAGCAGAGACAGTGATAAATGGACGAGGTGAAGTGCTGAAAGAGCTGGTCTCACACTGCACACGACGACAGAGACAAATTAAGGGGAAAATTGAGGGGGGAAAAAAGTGAAAATATACAGATTGAAAGACAGATCAATTCAATGTGTGATTGCTAAAGAAAAATGCAACTGAAGAGGCACACAGACGGAGTCAGGACTGAGAGGAAAGCAACATAAACAATCACTACTGGGTATCCAAGAGTATTATCATCAATTTTTACCTTGGTCATCAGTTAAACTATAACATCTCATATTTATTTTTGCTAGCCTTTTTCATATCTGGCTGTCTGCAATCAGTAGGTTATATAAATGTAAAAACCAGGCTAGATAGCAGCCTAATGTGTTCGTAGAATATACACAAACATAACGTGATATTCAAAGTCATTGTGACGTAGAGGCACTATGCCAGCCAGAACCGAAACAATTTACAAGTATAATATTGTACCCAAAGAAACAGCAAGCAAATCTCATTGCACTACCACCTTCAGGAATACATAAAGGAGGAATAATTAAATATATAAACTTAGTTCCAGGGGCATGAAGCCAAGAAGGACAGAGAATAGATGAATACACAACATAGGAAAAATAATACAGAGCAACCAACTGGATGAAGACACAAACAGAAAGATGCTGATCTCCAAGCTCACAGAGAAAACCAAAGTTAAATACACACTGGAAAAGAGGGGCATGACGGACAACAAAGACGGCGAAGTCCGAAAAGACAAGAAGAAAAAGAAAAAGACAAGAAGGGAACATGAAAAAGCAAGGAAAGTACAGGGAACAATGTCCTGCAAAATGATGAAATACCGAGAAAAGTACAATAACTGCAGAACCTTCGAAGCAAGATCAAACATGCATTCAGTTAAAAGGTTGTTCTCTTACAACACACACAATGTGTCACCTTGTTGTGACCTATGACTGTAGCGCCCCCTGTAGGCCAATCAATGGAATGCTGCAAATGCTGTGACGCAGCAAACAAGCAAACAAACATAAATAAAAGATGAGGAGATCTCAGTTTAGGTGTCGTGCATAGCAGCGTTTGCGGGTTGGGCTCACATTAACACGGGCGTGACGGCATTCTTGATGTTGCCGTAGGCGGCGCGTCCCAGCAGCTCCCTGAAGCAGCGCTCCGTCAGTTCCACCGGGCTTTCCTTCTCCTTCTCCGATGCCTGCAGAGGAGAGGGAGAGCGGCTGGTGGGGAGAGATGCAGGTGAGGAAGAATAGGAGCAAAATGGGGAGGAGATGAGGAGATTAAGCAGGAGGGAGAGAAATGGGCAGATGGGAGGTGGGTAGAGAGAAAGATGATGAGGGATAAAGACAGAGAGGGGAGGGAGAAAGAGAGCAGAGGCCGGGGCTTGAAATCAATTTGCATCAATAACACTACCAGTTCCACACATTCTTTTTCTTGCACAAAATCACCCACTGGACAGCGGTGTTACTGCAGGCTTTCTGCACGAGTCGACTTCTTCCTCTGCTGTTTGTTTGCAGTGAAAGTTAAGTGACTGTGGTGACTGTATTGCACGTGTTAGCAAGATATGGGCGGACATGCCCCTGTCTAAGGGTGTGTATCTGCATGGATATGAGCATGCTCTCTGCACACACACTGGACCAAGCCTTTCTTGGTTCTCATGCATACTTAAAGCCTCTGCCATAAGACCGTCTTAGCCAGGACTGGCCTCGGGTGGTCCTCCAGTGGTGGCATTACTTATTAACAACATAACTTTTTCTATTCTAACACTGTTGCGGTTCAGGTTCTGTGGCTTCCTGTCTTTTTTAAATCTTTTATTATCACTATATATATGTATTTTATAGGTTAATGCCATATTTTTGTTCAACCCCTTAAATTAAAGCTGAAAGTCTGCACTTCAATCACATCTTGATTACTCCATTTGGCATCCACTGTGGTGGTGGCAAAATTATAAATATTGTGATAGATAGATAGACAGATAGACAGACAGATAGATAAATATAGTCCCGACCCGCCAGGGCCGTGACTGAGTGAGGGCAGTGACTTAATAAATACCATCTTACTGGGAATTCCTCACGTTCACAGGAAATAATTGCAATCTTCAATCCCCTATTACGAATGGGGTTCAGCAGGAAAGCCACGCTTCTCAGCGAAGGACAGGCACATGCTGATCCGCTCAGTGTGGGGTGCATGCAGCCCCAAACATCTACGAGCATTAAAAGACCCATTACTGCACAGTTGCTGCTGCCAAATGCATGGGGCTGCATAACGACTTAGCATGACGAAGTTTCATCTGTTATCAAAATTAACCGGACAAATCACTCCCACTAATAAAGGCCATGCAGTACCATGCACAGAATCAAGACAGAGCTATCAAATGGTCAATTTCCATATCCGGGCCGGGTGAGGTTTCCTGTGTCGAGTCAAGTTTCCATCTTTGCAACCATATGCCCTCAAGAATCCCAAGACTTTGATTTCCCAGATGCTGCCCGATGTGTCATGGGAATAATGCCGCCAGATCACTGGACCATCAAATACGACTGTATTTGATGGTGATATGACCATCTTCAAAACTCTTAAGTTTTATTCTTAATTAATGAAAACATTTTGGCCAAATGAATTCGCTTTCGTCATTCTTCCTCTCTCTAGGTGGCTCCTTCCTTAAGTTAAAAGGATAGTTCATCCACTTTGAAAACTTTTATATTATTTCACTTGCCCGCTTAGCTGTTAGACAGTAGTGGTGCCATCTTTCTCTCATTGTTAGTGCTGGATTCTGGCTGGATGCTTCAAATGCTGCTAGCCTCCTGCCATTGAAGGGAACTTTCCCCCATCTAAAATTGTTAAAATAATTGATACTATAACCAATGATGGTAGTTATATTTTAAAAGTAAGATAAGAAAAGATTTAAATTTCTCAATTCAGAAAAAGGTTAGTCCTTTAGTACTTCTAGAAACAAACTTTCCAAAAAAAAAAAAAAAAAATCTGAACTGTCTAGTCTAGACTTAAAACTGTGCCGGAAGTTCACCTTTAAATGACCTTTACAAGCGCATGAGGAATTAATGATGAGAGAAAAGCACCATCTGTGAATTTAATGAGACTCTGTAATAACTGCTGTGGTCTTTGTGGCTGTAAAAACATAGCTGAGTTCACTGCGAGGAGGTGCGAAGGGGGCACAGCAGGGGCAAGTCTCATAATGCTAATGGAGAGGAGAGAAGCTGAGATTTCAAGGTGTGCCTGTGCGTCTGTCTGTCTGTCTCCATCTCTCTCTCTCGACATGCCTGCCTCTCAACAAATTCGCTCGTTCTCTCTTCATGGCCCTCATCCCCGATTTTCCATGTTTCTTTCATTACTCCCTCATCTTTCCCCTCCCATCTCCATCTCAGCAATGACGTCAAAGTGAAACGCAGGATGTGGATTCTTGCCCAGAGTGGGTGGCTCTCGACTCTGCATTACCCTTTCTCCCCCATTCTCTCTCTATCTCGCTCTCTTTCTCTCTCCACTGCTTTTTCTTCACACATACATCTTAATCTTCTGCCATACCATATTATTTGTTTATTCTCCATCTTTTGTTTTCCCTCCATCTCTTACATTCTTTGTCTCCATTTCACGCTAGCTTTGTCCTTGGAATGTGTGGGTGGGCGGACAGATGCCCACGAGGGGAGCAGGGCTGTCAGTGGATTCACTCAGTGATGACAATGATGATGAATGGCATGGGTGTCGGTTGGCTTGACTGCCAGAACAAACATGGCCTAACCTAAAAACACAAAACACCCATAACCTACAGTGCAAAAGGCTATGGCCCCTTGCACCACTCTCTATGAATGAGGCATGGAAGGTTAACAGTGAGCCTTAATGGGTCATCACACTTAAACCAACACACTTAACCTTCTGTAAAATGGCATTATGCGAGGGCTGTGAGCATGCTAACAACTGAGCCTGTTATATTTAGCCACAGATCTGCCTTCAGTGAAAAACATCTGCTCTTCTTGTATGGCACATACAGCAGAACAAAAGATTCTTTGTGCTTGTTTCAATATGCTTGAGTGGGTTCAACCACACATTGGCATATATAGTTACACTGTATACTATTTGCAATTCAATCCTTTTGAATTACAAAGCAATTTAAGAGGTATGACTGACAATTTCGACTGACAACTTACCTGTCATTGTTGTTATAGTAACACTTTTCATTTCAACGTGACTTAATATCCTGTTGTGTTGCGATGCAAGTGACATTTGGCTTTATAATTTGGGTCTGATAAAATATCAAAATCAAACAAAGTAGTTCCACAAGTTAGCAAGTAGAAGGGCTATGAAGTGTGTTGATAATAAATCACAAACAAAGGATACTGGGTACTGTTTACTGGGCCAGGTACACTTCAGTCATTGTGGAGAACGGTCCCAATGAAACATTTGTTCTTGCAACAGGGAAGGACCTGATGGGTAAAACTTTGAAAATACTGCTTTGTGAGTAAGAACCCAAAATATCACTTAAAGTCAATAGATGAAAAAGTCCCAAAGGGAAAAGTTTTCAAAGAAATGCCAGATGGTGAAAAATCCAAAAATAGTCCACGGAAAAAAAAAAAAAAAGTACAGCACAAATAGTTGGATAAGTTCGCAAAATTTCATGCCAATAAAATCTGAAATGTGGTTATAATGACTGGTTCTTCCAATTATCAAGGATTGCAGTGCCCCATTGGACCAATGCACATAAGACACACCCTTACTTGAAATTTCATTCAAATCTGATCAATAGTATCTGAGATGTTGGATGTGCTAGATGGATGGACTGATGAAACAAACAATGAACCAATGAAGAGACCAAGACTGATCCATAGTTCCTACCTGTTTTCATTGTGGGCAGCCATTTTCAGGCCAAGTGAGCATACAGTGAGGTATTCCATTCTGGTTACTGTGCTCAATCAAGGATGTTTGATAATGTCTTCAATTATTAGAGGAGGTTGGAGAGGGCAGGAGAGGTTTCTTCAACCTCTCCTGCCCAATTTGTATTAATATTGCGTATTTTCTAAACCGGAGTACAATGATGCTATCTCGAGCCCTGGATCTCAAAAATGATGTGGAAATGTCAAGCACTACCATGGCCCATCTGACCCATGCAAAGCATTAAACCCGACCCATCTGCTGCTAAAAGGAGGTTAAAAATCAAACACTCGGGAGTTTCCAAACATTCATTGCCCCAGTTATTTGCCCCTAATACATGGCAACATATTTAACCCTTTAAACTGTCACTTGCTCGATGATCCCTCACCTTTCTGTACCCTCTCCACACTGAAGGTTGAACAGCAGAGAAGGGACGATTTTGTCCATGTGCTGGGGGTCCCAGATATTGGCCTGCAGCTCGTCATTCACCGTCTTCCTCACCACGCCCTGAAGGCCTTTGATACCTGCCATGCGGATCCTGGAGAAAACAAACACTTATTCAGCATCAATCAGCCAGTTTTTAATCAGTCAGTTAATGAGATATGATCGTGAACCATACCATAAAATAATTTGGGATGGACAGTTTCTCAAAGAATTACTAGTAGATGGATGGTAGGGGTCATTTTTGCTCTGGTAGGTAAACTAAATATATTCCAACATCAGTTCCAGTAGGTTTTGCAGTTTCAGAGGGAGTCATTTTTCTGTATATGCATGTTTTGCAGTCCAGCTGAGCAATAAGGCCAGATGAGGAACTGTCAACATATTTTCTTTTTAGCTGAAGGAACTGCTGCAGTTATATGAATTCAAAAGAAGCATGCTCATTTTTGCAATACTAATCCTGGCAGAGAATAGAATTAAGAATAGAATTAATCAGTAAATGGATGACAACATTAAAAATAACACTGCACAGTATATTTAGCAAAAAACATTCTTGTCTATTTTTTGGTTTGTGTCCCTCTGTATCTGACTGATCTTCAGAAGGTCTCTGCTATATTTAACTGTTCAAAGAGTTGTCTATTTTCTCCAAGACGTGACGATATTACTTTGCTTTTTGGAGAGGAAGTGAAGTAACTCTCGGGGGTACAGTCTAAATTAGGACTTCTTGAAGTGGTCAAAGCAGAGCAGCCTCCTCATAATTCTGCATTCTACTCTATCAGGCGCCTGTCCACTCACTTGGTGCGGATGTCAGGGTCCTCGTAGCTCGAGTGGCACATCTCACTAAAGCGAGACACAAAGAAGTCGTAGCTGCGGTGGTACGATGGCGTGTCCTCTTCAATGTTAGCAAACTTCACAAACTGAGAGAAATAGAAGAGAGAGATGAGAAGATGGATAAACAGAAGAGAAAAAATACTTTCAGATGTTACAAATCCTAGCATCTCCTACTCATGAAATAAAGACGTGTATTAATTGTTTTAATTAAAAATGACCGTGCTCAATATCTCCTAAATGAAATTAAAGAGAAACAGGAGGATCAAAACATATCATTAGGAGTGAAAAGCATAGGGCAGAAGCAGGCCTCCAGCTGAGTTAGAAAATGTCACCATTTAAACACAATGACATTTAGCTTCACACCACTCTCCGATTAATAAATTAACACCTGGCTCTTACTTGGAAACAGAAAGAATACTATCTGAAGCAAAAACTTCATGATGAAAATTCAGTTAGGAAGCTAATTCCATCCATACATCAATACTATTAAAAAAAACTGTCTGAGTCTAAGTGATGCAGTCAATCCAAATGCAAGGTTTAAAAAAGAAAAGTTTTGTCACAACCACAGATCTGAAAACCGTGTGCAAAAACTGCTTTGACTAGATCATCATTCCCATACTGGGCCATTCCAGGGTCAATAAGCCACTGTAACTCATGTTCCCCCCGCAACTTTCTTTTCAGATCAGCATTTGCAGGTATGATTTAAGCCCAAGTTTTTCCTCTACACAAACTTCACAAACAAGTGACGCGAAGTGATTGAAACAAGGCCTGTACTGAAGAGCTGGTGCGTGCTGGTTGAGGCTCCGCTGCGAGAGGCTTTAGGTCAATGGCACTTTGTGTGTCAAAGCTTGGCGGGGCTTGAGCCCTGAGGTGATAATCTCTTTTATCCTCTCCTTTCCTCTCACTCTGACACTGGCCTGCTTCAGATGAGACAGTGCAGGCTGAAGTAGAAACGGCAGACTGCTGTGAGGTAGCTGCTGTACATACATGCCTATTCTCACATGTGTATGGCTTCATGTGCATGTGTCTTGATGTGTTGGTGCAAGAGGGAAAGTTAACAATAAATAGTAGAAATAAAAGTTAAAAGTACAGAAATTCTTGAATACATTTACATATGTATAATAAAATACAAATAAAGGTGCAATAATGGTGAAAAATGGAAATATGGCAAGTTCTATTCATAAAGCAAATAACATTTTTAAATAAGAAGCTATTAAGTTAATTTTCAGGTGATTTTTTGCTTCTTTTCTGGTAAATTGCAGTTTTGTTTTAGTTTCAAAGGGTTTAAAAAAATGTCTTAAATGATGACACAGTAACACAGTCTGTGATTCAGATGTGAACAGTGAACAATTTACCTGAAGATATGGATGTACTTAAGAAATTTTCCAAGATGGTATGCTTTATATTTGACATTATATTTATACCTTCAATTTCACATTTCATAAATGTTAATTAATGACTGGTAGCTACATGTATGAATTATTCCCTATACTGTCTAAGACAGGCTTCCAGGTTTGTAGAAATTGCTCCAACGTTTGAAAGTATGAAAGCTAAGTATCCAAGTATGAAGACCTTTCAAATGGCATAACATTCAGATATTTTTCAAACCACAATGACACATCAGGACATTTATCACTGATCCATATCTTAAAGATACATAATCTTGCAACAGACCAACAAATTCTTTAAACATATTTATATTTTACAACAGGTTTTGAAATATCATCTAATCCTAAAATGCATACTATGGGATTTAATGTTGTTATACATCCAAACCTGCCATCAACCTTAATTTTAACATTATTCCAAAACTAAGCTCGGTATCATACCTGGATCTTATAACCTTACTCATATGCAATTTATGAATAATCTTAGATTGTACTTCATCTAAGTCACTTCACCTCTATGTTTATTGCAGTCCTGAGATCTAATTCCCCCATGCACTCGCTGGCATTTGTATTAATTTTCTCCCATCTGTCAACTTCTTAATAAAAAAAAAAAAAAAAAAAAATGCTTAGTGTCCTTTTTCTAACTGAAAAATATTTTAACAGTAGTTCCTCTGGTAAGCCAATTTCAGCTTCTGTTTTATTAAACAGAATGTATATAACTTCCAAATTTGCAAATATCTAAAAAAAAAAAAAAAAAAAAAAGTGTTTCTGCTCTAGTCCATACTCTGTCCTCAGCTGGGACAATGATTTCATTATAGTTCCATGAAAACAGATCCTTTATGAGTATTATTCCCACTTTCCTGCCATCTCTTAAATCAAAGGTCTGCACAGGAGGGAGTAAAATCTGGGTTGTTTTCCATTGGTGCAAGAAAAGAAAAGGCCTCAATGATATTACAAAAAGTCAAGCACAGAAAGACCCCACTTTAATATGGGTAACTATAGTTCTGCTAATTGGAACCTTGGTCATTTATTATCCCATAAAATTTTGCACAAATATTTATGTAGATCAGTAAAGTATTTAGTTGGAATATCAACTCGTAACATCTGAATTAGATACAAAATTGTAGGTCCAGGCCATGGGCTACATGGGCCCAGGGGCAACTTCCGAGGGGCCCAATGAACTTGAATTGCAGTTATATTTTGCTAATTTGCTAATTGCCTTTTTTCCAATGTTTTTGAAAGAAATCAACTGAGTCTTCCCAGGCTTCAAAGGGTAAATTACAATTGGATTTGGTGAGTTGATGACAATTTCTTTTCTTTTTCAACATCTGAAGCAATTATATTACATTAGCATTATTATGACAAGATTCCACTATTACTTGTAGAAACTAGCACTGCAATATGGAATTTGTGTGCATGTTTGGGCATGAATGGTCATGCATTTGTCCTAAATACGAACATGAGTATGCATGGGAGACTGACAGCAGGAAGATTATAAGCGAGGAACTGGTGGGTCTCATCAATCTGTGCAGATGACTAGAGAGCTTTGCCAGTGTGGTCTGCGGCTAATCTGATTTCTTTCATGTCTCCTCCACTGACCCAGCCGAGAACACTGATAGCTTCCCACATCAGAGGAACAGATACTCATCGCTCCCTCTTTCCCTGTCTGCCACCACTTGTCTTTCTGCATTGTGCCTCTGTTTATCCAAACACTAATAGTGTCTCTCACAATATCGCCATCTCTATTTTGCTGACACATTTCTAATATTAGCACAGTAAGCATACTGTACCCCGACAACTTAACTTTTGACTAGATAAGCTTCAATTTAACCCTAAATCCAATGAAATGGGTTGCATTTTATGTGGTGCTAAAAGCACATTTGATATATCCATGACTACCAGTTTGAGTGTGTTTATCTGACTTCTTACAAGTAAAATAAGCCTTCCTACTGTTTTTGATTATTCCTGAATGACAAAAATAATTGTTTACACAGGCTGATCTACCTAAGACTGAATGCAAATTTACTATGTTTAATGTGTTTGGCTTTTGCAGTAACTGGCAACCATCTGTCAAAACTGCAAGTCCTTAGAAAGTCTATTACATAACCCCGCATCAAGTCCCACAGACATGAATGCACACACTCTAAACTGCCGGCATCTGTCTCATTCACTCTCTCGTTTTCACTAAGCCAGCAACTGTTGCATGACCTAAAAAAATGAAATGCACCACTCAGTTCAATTCCTGCCACCATTTTTAGCGCAGTAGCCTCTTTTCACAGTAATGTAATTTTGTTGTTATGTGGAAATTTCAGTCATTCTCCTGATGTGAGTTGGGCTGTAAGTGACATGAAAATTGCTGCTTGTGTGTTGCTTCAGTGCTGCACAGGGTGCCCAACACTTTACCAGCACTTCTGTGAAATTGTTTTGGGAAATTGTTTCGGCAGCTGAGAGGTTGTAGAGAACAGTCAGGGAAACCCGCAGAAAAACAGCACAAACACACAAGTTGGTGGATGTGTGGTTCGACTGAGGTCTTAAATACAGTAATGCTTCACTAAAATGCATTAAAGTGACTTACCAAAATTTCAAGTTTTTGCAAATATTCAGAATTCAACTCTTTGATACCTGCAAAATTATATATTTAACAGAGAGATCACTGATGATAAATTGATGTCAGATTTCTCACGTTAACCCTGTGAAACCTGAGCAAATTCACTTGTTTTGCTTCACAAATGGAAAAACAGGATCATGAACAACTTAGCAAGGCATGATCTGAATATTAGCAAGTAAAATATCAGCAGAATATCAGAGAATGATCGGAAATTACCAAAAAATAGTTAAAAACAAAACAACTATCATACAATTCCCAATAAAGTACCAGAAAAGTAATACCCTATTACCAAAAAATAGCAAAAAATAGTTAAAAAAAAAAAAACAAAAAAAAAAAAACAAGAAACAAGACTAATATTTATAATTATTTTGTAATAATTATTCCAAAAAAAAAAGAAAAATAACAAGAAATAAAGAGAATTTTATTAAGAGGGTGACATAAAATCTTTCAAAATAAAGGCGTGCCATCAGTCTAGTGGTTTCTAGAGGGTTTAAACAGCTGAGACAATGAGGTATAGTGTCCCATTTTTTAAATATAAAACAACAGTAGCACATAAGAGTTGAACATACTGTAATTAAATCTTACTACCAAATATTATAGTCACTGGATATTAGCTAAACAAATTGACGCATGAATAACAGTATGCGTTTTGTGGTTTGATGGCTGCTCATCAACTGTTTTACAGCTGCAGGTATCAACTTATAAGTATTTTACAATGGATATCTATAATATATTTTTTAATTTCTACTTTTTAGTAGTAATACATTAGCAACATACCCCTCAATAGAAGTAATGTATTGTTGCCTTAATATAATCCAGGACACTCACCGAGTTGGTTCCCAGGATCTGGAGGTTGGGCTTGTCTGACTCCAGCAGCTTGCGCACCATCTTCAGGAAGCTCTCCACAAACAGGTTGATGCTCTGGCAGTGGCAGGCCATCAGCAGCTGGTCCAGAGCCTCCATGGCTATACACACATACCTGAGCAGGAAAGAGTGAGGGAAAGATGGAGCTCAGTTACACCTGGTATTAAATGCTGTCTGTATATAGATATATTTGGATAAAGAGCAGTGCTCATTAAAGTGACATGTAAATGCATGCATGTATTTTTAAGAATGTTATCTGTGGGAGGGGGGGGGTCCAGCTCAATGGCAGGACACTAACAGTTAGCATTTGGAGCATCCAGCCAGTATCCAGCACTAAGTAACAATGACAGGAAGACAGCATCACTACTGTCCCACATAAAAGCTGGGGGTGAAGTGACATAATATCATATGAACAATAGCTTTAAGAATTTCATATTATCTTTAATACTTTAAATTTTAATAAAAGCAAAATATGCTTGTCAAAATGTCTAAATGTATACCTTGTCACCCAATAGTTTCTCAGATTCAGATCACACTGCCAGTGAAATAATCTAAATCTCTGTGCAGGGAAAGGACTTTGAGCAGACAGCGGTCACAACTTATAATAATCTGCTAGATGACCTTCATTTTAGCAAATCTCTGTTACCTTTGCGTGAGCATATTTGATTGAACTAAGCTGACATATGGCTTAGAATATAAAATTCAGAGAAGTATGAGTGATGTGTACATGCAGTATTTGTCAAGACAGTGACTTCAGATTTGAAAAGACAGACCCCTTCCTGGAGTCTGCACTGTTAGGCAGGCAACTGGTGATGCTCACCCATATCTGTGTCGAGCCACGTCCCTTGACAATCTCTCCGACAGGTAGGCTCCGATACGGTCCAGCTTCTCTGGAGCTGACAGGGCATAGAACGTCAGCTTCTCCATGTTGGCCTTCACCAGCCCATCCTGGGAGGGGGATGGAGGGAGGGAGACACAGAGCAAGGGAGAGAAAGGACAGAATTCCAGGGTCTCATTCACATTTTCTTCTGACTACTGAGCTATTGCAACAGCTTAAGCTATAAACTCAAAGTGTGGCAGCATCACTGATTTTCATCTCTCCTTTCCCCCTTGACCCACTTCGCTCTCCAGCTCTCCGGTCTGGTCAGGAAGAGGAAAGAGCTTAAAAAACATCCAATGGGTCCACAGAGATCCCATTTACATTCAGACTGAGCCAAACCAGGGAGTCAGCAGAACACTCAAGTGATGAGGAGAGAGTGGAAGTTGAGTAAACAAGACAGATACACACTTGAAACAGAGCAAAATGTGTGGATTTTATGACTCAATAACACTATGTTGGGTAGCGTGACGGGTAGCATCTGTAGTAAGCTAGCTGTATCCTGCAGTGTGTAGCTCTGCAAGGTTACAGATAGGTTGTACCGACAAAGATTAATTTAATAAATCTAGTAAAACTAGCTTTAAAATAAGTAAATCCAGATTTAAAATCAAACAGAGCACTGTTGCACAATTTAAAACTAATCCTGGTCCAA
This sequence comes from Myripristis murdjan, assembly GCF_902150065.1. Lineage (NCBI taxonomy): Eukaryota > Metazoa > Chordata > Actinopteri > Holocentriformes > Holocentridae > Myripristis > Myripristis murdjan. The sequence goes on along the minus strand of NC_044003.1, from coordinate 29,837,899 downwards.
GTGTAGTTTTAAATTTTCTTGTATCTTCTGGTTGTTTTCTTGTAATTTGTTACAAATTATTTATTAAAAATTATTAACAAATTATTATTTAGGGATATTTAGGGAGCTTATTTAGGGATCATTTCTTGTTAATATGCTAATCGCCTTTTTCCCAAGTTTTTGAAAGAAAACAGGTGAATTTGCTAAAATTTCAAAGTCTTAAGTTTAAGTTTAAAGTCAACACCAGACCATAGTTTAAATTGGAGTTTTGCTGCAACAGGGTTAAATTGAACCCCAAACTTTGGAGTAAAAACTAACCTGAGATTTATAGAGAGGTTTTAATTTGACTCTTCTTCATTTTAAACCCAGTTTTACAGTTTGGTGCAACAGACTTAAATGGTAAAATATGATTTAATCTGGTTTAAAAGGATGAATCCTTGTTGGTGCAACCCAGCCTAAGTGGCTCTATAAAGAATAACTTTTGATATACAGGCAAACATATTAGTCATCCACAGAGTTAAGACTGACAGGAAAAATCCTTGACATGCACTTAAGCGTCTTCTTCCTGCCTCTGGGGTTTGTCATTTGAAACAATCTTTTACTTTACCAATGATTAAATCACACTGTAATTTGAACTGCCCACTAAATTTATTGCTTTTGTCAAAGCTAGGAATATGTTTTTGGTATTAGTATCTAGATGTGATGAAACATGCTCACTTTTACATCAAGATCAGCTGTGACTCACTACTTTGGAATGAATTTCACCATATGCACAATGCTTGTTACCTAACTTTTATATGTGCTAGTGAGTATGTAAAGATAATTGACACACACATGTATACAGTATGCACACATACACACACACACATACACACATAGACAGTGAAACACTTTTCGTCCATGTGTGAATGTTATCAGAGGGTTCCATTATTCCCCAGATGACAGGATTACATTAGTTACAGTTTATGTGGCAGCAGTTTAGAGCCTAAATTAGAAACCATTTTTGGGAGTACAATGTGCAGGTGGCTGCGTACACAAAAACACAGATGCACAAAAAGCATGTACACACACACACAGAAGCACACACAAAGACGCAAAACTCTACACAGTGACATCGTGAGGAAATGAGTCAGAGTCCAGTGTCTTGTAACGCTGGCGACAGATCAGACAGATAAAGTCGACTATTGTCGCACCAGAGAGGCATTAATGATGGGATATCTCGGAAACAAACCACCTCCCTCTGCTCCATAAACAAACTGTCTATGACTCATCCATACACAGTTTCCAGTTGATAATTGCAAACTTCTCCTCTCAGCTCCACTCCACTCCTCCTCACTTGTAGACACAATGACACGGCCCCAAGTTGAGGTGGCGGCTACTTTTTATCAGAGATCACTAAAGGCTTTAGCAAGCTCAAGACAATTTCCATAAATGTTCACACAGATGAAAAAGGGGATAACTGTCTGAGGAGAATGGACCCTTTCTCTCTAAAGTCAAAAGAAAAGACAAGTGTGAGGTGAGCTTCTCACCTCCGGGTCTTCTGGGAAGATGTTGTCCACCAGCCTCTTGTAGCGAGGCCTCAGGGCCCCGCAACAACCACACACCCCTGTGGAAGAAAAGAGATGGGGAAAGAAAGAGAGAGGGAGACATGATTAATTAATTAGATATGCATGGTATGACTGACGACTGTAGAAAAATATAAAGTATGAAGGTTGCAGGTAGCCTTCAGGCCAGTGACTAACAAAATGCATCACCCCTCCAAATTTCATCATTATTTGACTGTAGTAGTCCAGGCCAGTCAAAGCAACATTTTGACCTTTAAACATAGCATCGCCATCAGGGCCATCAGGGTATCAGGTCTGAAACACCACAGCACTGTGTCAAAATGTATCATTCCTCCAAATTTCATCAAAATTGGACCCATCATGGTTACCATTTTGACATTAAGACATACTCAATGATTTACACACATTAGCTATGCTCACAGAAAGTTATATTAGAATGATTCCAAACAGACAAAGTGGCATAATTGGCTCAAACTGTGTCAAATTCACCTGGTAGAGCGTGTACCACATGTGAAAGCTAAGTCCTTAACACAGTGGCCTAGGTTCAAGAAAAAAAAGCCATGAAACTGATGTCTCTAATTAGATCTTGTTAACATATTGTTTGTGCACTACACAGCATGAACAAAATTAACATGTTAACAGCACGCTAATGATGTGCAAACGTCTTGTCAACACAGTGTTGATCAAAGTGCTGGCTTCACAAGTGTTTGACCTGTTTGGCCTTCCTTACACGTGAATGCTGTGCGCCAAAACATAACTGGGTAAGAATGGCTTTGAAACTGGGAATCAGTGGTTAAAGATGTACAGTAGGAATCTGAATGTGTCATCTTAGCCAAATTTTGTAATTTTCCAGAATTCTACTAATATTTCCAGAACATATGATCAGTTTTCAAATTTTCCAGGTGTATTCCATGACTGGGAAAGTAGTTCATAACTTTTTTGCACAGGAACTCTGTGGATCAGTGGTCTGTGAGGTATCATGTTTGAGTTAAAAATTTTGACTTTTAACTTTAGCACCCTCGAAAAAAAGGCCAATCGGTCCAAGTTTAACATCATAACACACTACCAAAATCTAACAACTTTTGCAAAAATGGAACAAGGCACATGACAGTAATGTTCTTTCAAAGTTAGAAATTTTCCCTTTTAAGTACAACTTCCTTACTGGGCCACCCAATGAAACTCTTTGGATGCCAGACCACAGTGCTGATATGCATCGTCCCTTTAAGCTTCGTCAAAATTGAACTAATGGTGGTCGAAATTTTGAAATTATTTTTTTTTTTGTACTTAAAAACACCCTAAGCCTTAGGGCAGAATAATTATGGCGAAAAAAAATCATGATTATTTTGGTTATATTTAACAATTTCTCAATGATTTCAGGAACTAATGCTTTTACTGTACTATTTTTTAAAAAGTGATGCTTGTTAATAGTGGCTCTCCTTGACCTATACATAGAATTGAACTGAAAAACAAAAACTTTTCAAGTCGAAGAATAAATCAGTTAGGGGTGCGAAAACCAACATATTTCTGTCAACCAGGCACTCTCTTTTCACTTTCAAAGAGGGTAGAGACATAAATGACGTAACATAACTTTTTATTTGGCTGACATGATGTCTGCTCTGTGAAGTTTCTCTGCAGCTGAAATGAAATGGCCAGAGCATGTTTGGGTGATGGATACAGCGCCCTCTATTGCCAGGGAGGTAAAATGGGAGCCCTTGATTTGATACACATCACCAGAGAGAGTCTGATAAAGCCAGAGCAACAAACAGAATGAGTCATAAAAATCATTTTGTGGTATTCAGGGGAAGTCATAATATGTAAAATGTATTATTAAAAAAAAAAAAACAAAACACTTAATCGTGCAACCCTATACATGTGAAACCAAAATACAGGAAGCATTTGCAAATATGCATTTTTTTGGTCAACCACCATGCAGAAACACTTAGCCACACCTTAGATAAAGACCACTGATATCAGTATCAGACATGGCAGCATCAAGCAGAAAGGGCTGTGAGATTAAAAACATGAGGACATATTCATCATCACGGGGGTGTTGGGAGACAGAAACTTGGCACCTGCTAAGGACTGAACAGCGTGTTCCTGCACTGGTGGACGCTCTGACAATGAATTGTTTTATTTCCCCACACAAAACTGGGCTGAGAAAAAGGTGATTCTGTGCAGACATTTGAAGGAGGCAAGATACGGATAGAATGAGGTCACAAGACATTCACAGTACACACAAAAATGCCACTCAGAAGAGAATGCGCACACGCACACGCACGCACACACACACACACACACACACACACACACACACACACACACACACACACACAAACACACACACTGCGATGTATGTGCAATGCAAAACAAAACAAGCCTTGAGAGAGCCTTGAGGACAGCAGTGTAACACACAGCGCTTTGTCTGACTTTGCAGTGAGGAGAGAGCTGGCAAGGCTGCCAGTAAGAGCTGGAATCTGATTGGTCGAGGGAATTCAGCAGTGATGACTCATAAAGGGGGCTCTGGGAGAACAGGAAAACTGGAAGAGGGGATAACCTCCTAAAACAACCCTAAGACGAATTGCTCAACCTCTGTCAGAGCTCTTTGAAACCACTGTCTTGCCTACATGAATATCAGAAAAACATGGAAGTCATAAAAAATATCAAAAGAAAAGTAGTTTAATAAGGGTATGTTTGCATTACACACTTCAAATGTACATGAAGAAGGAAACAGAAATAAAAAAAAAAAAATCACACAAGCTGCAAAGAAAGTACTTTTTTCCTTCCTTCTCTCCTTCTTGCTGTCATTCCCTTCCTTCCCTCTATTGTCAAGACAAAATATACAGTTTATCATTGACTCAGTGTTTGGTGTTACACTAAGAGGGAGCCTGTCTCCCTCACTACCCCTGTGGTGTCTTATCAGTGACCTTCACCCAAGAGGAAGGCAAGCAGGATGTCCTCTAGAAGCCTTTGAGCTCAGTAAAAGCCATTTTTACCATCTGTCTATCCAAGTGAAGCAGTGGCCTTAGTGTGAATTTGGGGTCAGGCCTCTCCGGGCTCTAAAAGGCCGTCTTGTTTCAAGGCCACTGCCTGCTCTGTCAAAAAAGTTCTGCTAAACTCCACAGCAGGAGCTCTGCTAGTGCTCCGGCTTATCTCTGAGAGCTCGGAGTCTATTCATAGCTCCGCTTCTCTCCTCCATCACTTCAAACACTAATGAGGCCTCTGTTCCCATACTTCTTCCTCTCCTCACTGTTTTGGCCCGGGGACTGGGTGTTGGAGTTACCCAGGATGAATTAGCGACAATGCAGCAGGTCCCAGGTGCAGACAAAAAAAGGGGAAGGATGAAGAGAGAGTGACACAGACGCAAAGAGAGAGAGAGAGAGAGAGAGAGAGAGAGAGAGAGAGAGAGAGAGACAGACAGAGGTGAAGTGCGACAGGGAGATGGGCTGGGTTGTGTTCTGTTGAATGAGTCACAGATTAGTGTGACATATTCTCTGTCCAGTCAAAATCTGTCCTGTCTGCTCTGTCAGGAGTGACAAAAGAGGGAGAAGACATGGGAGGGAAGTGAAGACAACATGGAGAGAGCTTTTAAATGTCTAATGTCACTCCTTATGTTCAGTTAAAAGCTTGTGCCTTATTTGGGTTGTTATTAAAAATGTCAAGTTTATTATTTTTAAGCTAATTTGAGGAAATTCTCACTCTTAAGACATTCCAGAAATGTTCTGTCATTTCTCTTTATCATTTAATCTTCTGAAACCCCTCTTAACTAAATTCACTTTATTTCTTCTTTGTTTTATAGTAATATTCTTGTTTTTTATGTAATTATTTTTTTAAATAGTTATGTATATTTGTCAAGTATTTTTTCCAGTAATGTTTCACTGATTTTCTGTTATTAATTTATTAATACACTATTATTAATATTTTTTTCTGCTAATTTTGTGCTAGCTTATTATTTATTTGGATTTTTTTAAAACATATTTTATGGTAATTTTTTTGGCAACTTTGTATTAATTTCCTTCTAACTGTAAGGTCATTTCTTGATCATTTATTCATCAATTTTTCCATGTTGGTGAAAGATCAGAAATATCTTTTTTGATCATTTTTTGGCAATTTTCTTGTAACATGTTTTGCTTTTTTTCTTTAAATGCTTTATTATTGGTTGTGTTTTGCTAATTGACTTTTCTCCATGTTTTTGAAAGAAAACAAGCAAATTTACTCAGGTTTCAAAGGGTTAATAAAAACTCTGGTTAGACCAACTGTAACTTAGAAAACTGCAGTAAACAGTCTTTATTGGTGGGATAGCAGACTGTATAGTAGTGATGCAGTACTGTTCATTAACTGACGATTGGCTGGAATTTTTTACTCCTTTATTGAATTTTTATGAGTCTCTCATCCACCCCCATAAAATTCTTTGCTTGATAAATAATAGAAAACAGAGAACTATCCAGAAGTTGCTAAGCCTAGGCTCCTCAACTCAGTGGGTGAAATAACTTACAGATGTCATTTGATGCTCCTGAGGTGCACTGCAATCATTTGCATTTCACCAACTTCAGGGGTAAAGTAACTAAATAAGTGACCTATAAGATGCACAGCCAGTTCCATCTGCTTCTTATCTTTTGAGGCCAGCTGCTAGACCAGTTAATACAGATTTTGTCCACACATCTTAACAGTTCTACGATACAAACTAAATGACCTGCTTAGTCTGCAGTCTTCACCTCTACAAGTTCATTTACCTCGAAGCCGTTACTGGCACTGCACTCCATGAAACCACACAAAACGCAGCTATTCAGGTGTTCTGTTGACAATCCAAAGTAAAACATACATGTTAAGTAGAGCTGTTCCAGGGCACTACTGCTACTTTTCATGTTAAACTGCTTTTTAAACAAAACTTTGAGATGTAGACCACAGTCAATGTGAAGAATAGTCTTTCATGATTCCAGAACAGTCTTTACTTTGGTAAGTCAATTAACTATCTTAAAGCCAGCCGCTGAAGTGCAGGCAGTGAGAGTTTTGTCCATGGCATTTTACATTGTCCCTGACAGGGTGTTAGTGGAGTTAGGCTAACAAGGACAGCCACAGACACTAACGCCCTGGAGCAAAGCGATGTGTCAAGGTGGTTTGAGGTACCACTTGATGCTTTTGGTGAGTCTTCTAACACTGAAAATAGCTGCATCACGTGAAAGCATGCACTTCAAACTGTATTGCAATAGCATAATAGCATTTGTGCTTTGGATATGGACCTAACTGCCTCATCGATCCCAAGACAATACTGCGTTCTTTTCAACTTTCTGGAATCCAAGGAAACCCCCAGACTGGTTAAAAAAAAAACAAACAAAAAAAAAAACAATCATCTGTCTGCATGTACAAGGTAGTGTTGTTTTGTGTTTTGTGGTGTTGGGCTCGTGTGTTAGCAGGTAAGGAAGGACAATGAGGTGGGCGGACGAGAATGTGGATAACAGCGGTGTAAAGCACAACATAGCAGGTGGTCTCACGACATCCACCCACTCTGCATGGCAAGTTAACAAGACAGTTAGGGGATGGACACTATGTTCATTCTTGCTCCCACACACATTCGCACATACAGATGACACAGGCTGGGGAGAGCAAACTGGATGGACAGTGGGTCAACAGGGTAAGTACAGGGGGAGCAGAAGACACAGGGAGGGAGAGACAAGGATGATACCAGTAGGAAACATGTCCCTCTTTCACCATGGTGAGGAGAAAATTGCATTACCCACAAGAACAAGCTGTGCTCTGCCAATTACCTTCATGGTAATTAGAGACCCACTGAGACCTCTGGTGACTTTTGGCCTCTGTGACATCTTCTACCTGTTTGTTTGACTGGATCCTATGTGACATGCAAAAAGGTGGGTGTGTGTCTACACATGTAAAGGGGGCCCACTCCAATGCCCCCCATCCCCCACCTCCACTCCGAAAAATCACCGCACCGAGCAGCGAGCCAATCAAAAAGCTATTTTTAGCCCTGTGACAACTGGTCGGTGCATTAACAGATTACATTCTCCATTTCCCCCAGGATGTCAGCTTAAAGTTTCCACTTTAGGGTGAGAGAGACAGACAAATAGAGAGGGAGAGGGAGATGGAGAAGGAACAGGGGAAAGAATGGTGAAGGAAAGAGAAAAGAGGGGCACAGACAGCAATGCCGCTGTCAAAGACATGTTTGAGCATGAGACTACAAAACACACACACGATGAAAGTGTTAATTGGACTCCTGCCATCATGAAGCAGGACTGGACAATGACACACCACAGAAAAGCTTTCCACTTGACCACAAGATGAGGGTGAATCACTATCTAACACCAAGGGAATATGGTACACAAACAAACATGCACACACACAAACACATTAGTTTAACCCTATCATGGCTCGCCACCCCAAATAGGACTCACTGCTTATAAAATATGAAAGCATGAAGCAGCCAGTCTTAATGATCCCCAATGAACCAAACAAAAAGCATGGGACCAGTAATTAGGAAGGCCTCATACACTGAAATGTCTCCAATTAACAACTCCCTATGCAAAGACATAGCACACACAAACACACACTGCTCATTTTCTGCTAATTATGCATGCTTTCCCATGTCTAAGTGAGCTTGTTGTAGTATTGTGTGTGTTCCCCTGTCCTTGAGACCAGCAATTGAGACACCTGAGAAAAAAAAAATAGCCCAGTTTTGCGTTACACACAGACAAACACAGTAGGAGTGTCACAAGTAGCCCAGTACATCTTGCAGTGTCATATCTGCACCTGCTGTCCCAAAGCCGCTTGGTTGCTCCCGCTGTCACGTGGCGGACAAGTGTGAGTAAATATAGTCCTGATGCCCCGCAAGGAGAACATTAAACACACCCTGGGATCTGTGTGTGTGTGTATGCAATAGCGTTATAAATACAAACTTCTTCACCTGGGTTTGTGAACAGCTTGGCTGGCAAACTAGGCTTATTAAGTTGGCTAAACTTGACATACGCAATCGCATACATTATACACACACATATAGTGCAAAATACATTATTCTTCTCATGATGGTTAAAAGGTCTTATGTCCTTCAGGGGCATTATTACATAAGTAAAGGGGGGGGGCACATCCTGCTATTTTTACATCAGAAAAGGAGTGGGACAAGAACATCATTATATTGTAAATTCATGCACTCAAAGGCAAGTGCTAGAAAGATAGGAGGCTAGAAATGGAACTGCAAAGTGTAATCAAGCAATGAAAAAAGTAAGGCTGATTAAATAGCCTCCTGACATGCATGCATGTCAACGAGCTCGTGAGTTTTGAGACAGCTGGATGGAGCTGCAGCTAAGAAGAAGCTAAGAGAAGAGCAACGATGAGCACATCAGAGGAGATGCTGATTGAGCCATTAGGGCTCCTGGCACAGAGACATGAGCTCCTGTCACTATGGCATGCAAGGAATAATCACCTACAAATACATTACAGCATACATAACCAAACATTCACATGTAATGGTCTCTCTTCGTCATCATTGGCTCTACCTCCTATGCAGTCTAAGAGGCTCCTTAGGGTCCTGCGAGAACAAGCAACCTCCTCACAATGAGTTTCCATTTGACTGATTCCAATTAACCAAAGTGGTGCCAAAAGGGCTTTAACTGACAGATGAGGTCTATTGAAGTATTTTGGTGAAACAGGAAGAACTAGACAACAACCCACAAATTGATCAGACAGTGACCAGAGGGTTATAGCAAGCTGGTCACCGACTGCACGAGCCATTGCTTATTTTACCTTCCCACTGGGCTGTGCGATTCAGTTCAGTGGGAAAACAAAGACGGTTTGGATCTTCTGCTATATATGCAGAAACTTCTAACTGTAATAACATAAAATTTAAAAAAATGATTAAAGGCTGTTCAGTCAATTCTGGGATCAGCATTGGCAAGTCAGAAAAACAATCACCTAATGTCTTCGAAATTTGTAGTATATTTTAAAATGACGCTGATGCTATTAATACAAAACTTATTCTTTATGATTAATATTTTATTTATGTGCTTCTATATGTGTTTTATTTATGATGTTTACATTTTAAAATCACATTTTCGCAGTGTATGCCTCCCAACAAACCTTGCTTAAAGAATGTAAAAAAAAAAAAAAATCTAGGACTGGCTGTGCTCCTCTCTCTCACTCATGCACAGACACGTGCAAACACACTTTCAGAGGAACAAAAACATATCCACAATCATAGCTATATGTGCACCATGCCACGTTCAAAGCAAACATCCGATCCAGCGTGGGTGGGAGAGAACATGTCTGATATGATGCGACCAGCACGCTGATATACAGACCCACCTGCCAGCAAATCCTCATAACACGAGGCCGATTCAACACGCCATGAATCACAGTCACACAGACACCAAGAATGGAGTGTGAAGGGCTCAAGATGCACTGTACAATCCAGACAAACTGAGCTCAATCTTCCAGTGCGCAGCAACTGTGTGTTATTTCATCAGGCTACCACGAATAACCACAGTCATTTTTTTTTCCATCAATAGCTTGCAAACTCATGGCAGGCTAAGCTGACTGCACGATTAATTAGGGCTAATCAATGCATCAGATATCAACATGAGCCAGCAATATCAAGAGCTTTGTTGAGGCTTTTTATCAAAAGGGGACAAAGTTTGGAGCATAGGAAAGCAATTTAGACTGGCGTCCTTTAAAAATAGTGACTGACTGATTGGAACTTATCTTTGTTTTCTCCTAAACAAAAATATACACGTGATAGATACACCACACAGCATAAAAAAACATACAAAAAATATAATCGTGCAAATGGGCAGGCAGCAGCAACCTCCATTATAGTAATGATGCAGAAAAAGATATGCACAAAATGCCGTCACAAATTTCAATTTTGAATAGCTTATGTACCCTGTTTGCAATTTTCCAGGTAAGGTAAATTATTTTTAAGACTTAAAATGCCGCACTGAAGAGCCATGAACACCACCAAGTAAGAAATCAGCAGAGCTTACACTGAATCCCATGTACACAAACACCACAACAGCTAGCACAGTAAATCAGCCACTTGATATGCTACAAGTACACAATACACAATTTCCACAACAACCCCATACAAGCAAACTATATGTGTGAGCAAAAAGTATTGGATCAAATAAGCCTTTGCTATTACCAAAATAAACATCTTCAAAGTGGTTCTTCGTGGTAAATTTGGAATTTGCCAGACCAATATCCTCGCAAGAGTCCAGTTTCCATAATGTGATTTCATGAGATGTTACAGTCTGGTGAGAGGTGCAGTCTGCCACCAGGGAAATACGAGGACAAGCAATTTGGAGAATGTAGGAAAACTGGCTGAGCACTGAATGCCTCACATTGCATACACGCATGGAAAGACAACATACCCCCATACAGTTACAAATGCTTGTTGTTCTTACCGTACATCGATTGTGATGATGAAGTCTCTCTCTATAGATGCCTGCAGCCTTGTTAATGCAGGTTCAGATGCTCACACAGACACGCACGCTGCTTACTCTGGGATGAATGCCTGCACGTGTGCTAAAAGCTAAAAGGCACATAAATGCACGCGGTGATTGGTGCAGAGCCTGGCTGGCTTGATGCAATGAATTACATACACGCTCCCTGACATGCGCTCACACATGCACACACACATACATATATACATTCACACACACACACACACACACACACACACACAGAGACACGCGCAAGGGGGGCTGAAAGGCAACGTCAGAGAGAAGCATGCCGTGATGACCTTGGATTTTCCCTTTTGCCTTCTGCAACAGTGCTCCTTCTCAAGCGGACAGCGCGGATTTCACACACAAATGCACAGACACACATGCACACCTCGCTCCAATCATTTTTTCACAGCCTCCGAGAAAGAGAGAGAGAGAGGAGAGAGAGAGATGTGCACTACGGGGTAGAGAGGGAGAAGACCTCCCACCCACGCAATCTCCTCTCCCTCTCCCCGCCCCCTGCCAGCATCACTCTTTCCCTCTTGTCCATCATTAATCTTTCCTTGCCTCTTGTTTTACTTCCTTGCAGTGTCTCCATGCTTATGGCATTTCCTTTATATTGCCCTCAGTTTTAAAGCCCAGTCATCAAATGTCTCCCTTCCTCCTTCATGTTATCATTCCTAATAAATAGCATACTGCCAATACTACAACTTTCTATAGGAAAAAAAACCTCAAGATACAATACACACCACAAGAAATGGGTCACAATACAATTTGTATAATTGTAATACTATGTAAACAGAGCTTGAAATACAAACTTCAACAAAAGAGCTGGACAGCCTAACAAACATAGAGCACAGAACATATTACATGATAAATCCAGCAACAAACTGGCCAACAACAATTTAACTCAAAATTCATATTCCATTAAATACACAATTAGCACAGCACATTTAATGAACTAAAATTTAGATATCGTAACATCATACAATGACAAAAGTATATAATTCATATTAAAGAGGTATTCTCTAACCTCTTCACCATTATTTTTCAGCATTGTGAAAAATATTGCAGTATTGAGCTGTATCAATTATTTGTCCCAGCTAGCTAATACAAATACTTGTTCGGCATCCACTGACATGAAAATGTGGAGTCTCATATTAATATTTAACACTGTTCCACACACAGTAATTGCCTGACATTTTATGGCTGGGAAACATGCCTACAAAGGATATGGAACGTCAAACAAAAATATGGAAAGCAAATATAATTCAGCCTTCAATGTTCTGTGTGCAAAATTATGTCTGATATAACTGAATTAGTGCTGTTAGTTATAGTTGCGAGGACAGTATCTAACAAAAAATAATGACTGTACTAGTTAATGGAATGTTTCACTATGAGCACATACAGAGAAATAAAACATCATCAGTAATAAGTAAAGAATCATCATCTTTGCACAAAATAGAATTTAAAATATCTATTAGCCTTGTGTTAAGCGCCGCCAATTGTTATGCTGCCTTAAAGCAGACTGGCACATGACCAAGCTTGCCATAGATGCAAATACATCAGGTTTACACATCGACAGACGTACAAGCAGACGGACAGGCGGGGGGACAGACAGGGGCAATCACATACCCCCTACCAGACGTTTCCCCTCCTTGGTAGACATAATGACTAAGAATAAAAAATAGGCTGTGGAGCTGGCAAATCAACCATGCCTCCAAACGTGACAGTTTGAGTGAGAAGAGGAGCAGTGTCTTCACTACTTGACAGTGAGCTGTCACTGGCATGCCTCTGTGAACTGAAATATACACAACCAGTCACCTGCTGCGGTTCAGGGCTACTCATGAAAGCGGGCTATAAAATCTAGGGCAAAGCCTGTTCAACTAGAGTAGGCTTTAACTGAATTCAGACTAAATGATCAATTCATCTACAAAATGCCTAAAATTTTATTGTCAGAAAATTTCTCATGGTATCTATATCTACATATACAAAAAACTAGAAAATTGCCAAAGAAACTGTGGATATTTAACAGGTTTGACTTGTGATCTGTTGACTCGTGAACTGTGGAGTGTTTACCCCGCTGGTGGTTTGTGTTCAGCCAAGTGGCTTTTGTTGTGATGTGGCTGCAGGTCTGGGAGGTTTTAGGGTAGACAGGCCAGGAGCTTGCCAGTGGGAGGGCCCACTTTACATTCCCTGCATTCCAACTGCAACGAGATGCATCGTATCCTCAACTGCTCGGTGAAAGGTCAGAGGTCAGAGGAACATCCTCATCCTGTGCCATTCTGCAGGCATGCCAGCCTCAGTGGAAATCCACCTGCAGATGGCTGTGACGTAGAGAGGGTGGTTTCTCTTGACAGATTACAGATGTTTTGTCAACATGAATGCATTAAAAAGTAATACCAGCAAAGCACGTGCTTCTGTGTATGTGGGGCGCACAGGATAATGCCTATTTTTATTTTTTGTAGTTTCTACTGCAGTTGCACTGTTCTGCACACTTACAGACTGCCTGCCTATGAATTTTATTCATTTCACTTTTGGAACCTAAAGGCACATGTACCTTTGTGGGCTTGCGCTGCATTTTTCAGTAGGCAGACGTCAGTTAGCCTTAATGTAATCAGTGAACGGCTGAAGACCAGCCAGCTCATATCTTGTTCCTTTTATTATCTCAGGTGGATGAATGTTACCAAGGCACATAAATACTTTGTTGCTAAACTAGATTAACTGTTACATGTACAGTTACACATTGAAACAACAGAAACTGAATAAGATGGATGGATCATTCAAAGTTTGTAAGTTTGTTACCGATCATGTTTCGCTTGCTAGCTTGATATTTTAAACAGGGATGAGCTGCCAGTGCATCATTTACAGTAACACCGGTCAATTAATGTTGGGAATCCAATGTAATGTTTGCCTGATTCTCCAAGACACACAGCATGTGTGTGACATTTAAGGATATTTTTGTGTAGTTTATTTTGTTTTTATTGTGTTGGTTTTTCTCAGTGATTAACTAATAACTGTTAATATCTGAACATTCAGAGCAGTGCAGCTGACTAGTAGTTGAAATGGATACGTGCATAATTTCTGTGTGAAAAATGATGAGCCGATTTCTTTATTACTGTGATAACAATTGTGCATGTGACCTCTGTACAAGTATCTAACATTTAATTAGCCTTAGTAGCTTTACTGAATAATTACCTATTTTGCTATTTACTGTAAATCTAGTTGCCTTTTGATAATTGTACTGTATATTGTCTTTATTATTATTGTTTTATTGTCACTATGATTATTCTTTGAGAAACTGTAAGGAGTTGGCAGTTAACCTTAATGTCTGTTCACACTTCCTGTCTGGCTCAACTGATCAAGTCGGTGCCTCCGTTTACTCGTTATAAATCACAAAATGATGATTATCTGTTGCTGATTTTATAACACTCACCACAGCGCAAACTAACCTTCACCATAACTAACCAGCTGTCATAGTAGTATGGTGTCTGAACTGCATGTGACTCATTGCTTTGATAGTTTGAATATTGCAAGGCAGCAATGCTCCTGAGGGAAATTGCTTGAGAATCACACTAATTGATCACTCTGTAATCTGTAATTAAGCAGAAGCTGATGCCTCATCATTTAGGCCTTTTCATCTGGGAAGACATAAACACTTGCCAAGCACAAACCAGAATTCCTGTTCCTGGCATGAAGGTTCTTTACCAAAGAAACCTTCATGCACACACACACACACACACACACACACACACATAGGTCACCCTCAAAGAATTTATGACATTGCAAAAACTTTATTACACATCATTGGTCAAACCTAAGTACTATTGTTTGCAGATAATGCATGTCCATGTGCATCAAGTCCTTTTTTAATCAGATCATTAGAAACATCTATGCTACTGCATTAGGGGACGATATCAGGCTAGGTCTTCTAATTACCTACAATCACCCGACTTTCATTTAATCAGCAGGGAAAACTGATTAGATTACTTCAGGACAGGTTTAACTGAATTAAAAATCTGGTCAATTGTTCTGTAAGTGGAACTAAAAGAATTATTAAAAACTGAAAAAGACTGTTGGTCTTGAGGCTGCAGCCTGCTACCCTGCATCCTGCACCTGCACCTGCACTTTTGGGCTTGGGGCTGGTTTAGTTGTACTAATCCACTGATCCCAAGAAGTGAAATATATCTGTCCGCTTGCCCCCTTCTCAGGTGTTAAAGTGTACATTTAGTTACAGAGCACATCCTGGGAGCTGGTAGGCATTTAGTGTCTTGCTCAAGGACACTTCAGCACTAGGGGTGGGTAAAAATATCGATATGGCGATATATTTGCAATATTATTCAACCTGTTGTATAATGACAAATAAACTTCCTTGTATCCTTGTATCCTTGTATATCGCGTTACTTTGCCGCCCAATATGATATTGACTTTTCAACTCCAAATATCGATATTTTATTAGAATAATGATTCATGTTTAAGGGCTCTCAAGTCTCGAGCATTGGGCGTGAGACACGCATTTCAACCCGTTCACACGCCACACCTTGTATTTCTCACGCAGAGATATTACCAGGATAATGCCCACCAAGTTGCGCCGCTATTTTTTTTATAACAGTGGAACAGGTATAGGGCCCTATAATTTCTGCAATCACGGAATCGCGGACGGAATTGCGGAAATCTGGGTGGCACAACCCCTCCAGTCCCCTCCAGTTATTTTTCAATCTATGTTATCACAGGCATTCTACTGCTCATTCATTGGTAGTTGAATTGTTAGGTCTGTCAATGTAATTGTTAAATAAATAAATAAAGTGTTATTTGTTACCTCAATTCATTTAAGGTAATTTCTATTTCATTTGTGTGCATTTTAGTCATTAACATTTTAGTCATTAACATTAAAAACACACTCTTTTTTGGTAGTAAAATAAGAGTAAAAGGTAAAAAACGGAATTTGGGAAAAAATTAAATAGATTTTATAGGGCCCTACAGGTAGAGGAATCAAGTGAGTTCCGGGTAGAATTCAGAAGGCCCTGCCATGCACCAGCTAATCAAATAAAGAGAATATTCCAATGATACATTGATTCACGCACTCGTCAATTGACAAATTGATGCTCTGATCAATATCATTTGATGTACATATACAGAAACTCTATTTGAATCGCAATATCGTGATACGTATCATATCGTGACCCAAGTATCGCGATACGTATCGTATCGTGAGGTTCTTGCGAATACTCACCCCTATTCAACACTGACTGTGTTAATATGCACATAAGAAACCAGATTATTGTGAGTAACCAGGTTAAACCACAAAATCCAATTACCTAAAAACCCCAGTTATGACTTACAATGGAAGTAAGAATAGCATATAGTTTTTTTTTCCATCATAATGCTGACATAAGAACATAATGTTTAAGTGGTTAACAGTCATATTTTTACTCTCCCAAGTATTGTACAGTGTGAATTTATTGTGTCACTTCCCTTTTCCACTGTCTTTTCCTGCACATGTAAGAAGCCATTCAGAAATGTGAGGTTTACATGGTCCAGTAATCTAGTTTTTCCAAAAGAAATATGGCTGTGTTAACTGGGTTTCTCTTAATCCTTTAACCTGATTATGGAAACCCAGTTTCTCGTTTACATGGCAGTTTAAATATCAGCTAACTGTGGTACAAGGGGAGTAACCCGATCACTATAGTGCATGTAAACATACTGCATTTTTTCCAGTTTAAAAGAGCAATCTCAAATGACCCACTGATCAGTGCTGTGGTGAAAATCTTGTTTCTAAAGTCATCTCTTTAGGAGTCCAGACACGTAGCCCTGCTTTCTGGCTGACGATATGCTGTTTGCCATGAAATTAACTTAACTTGGGGCTAAAGGTCACAAAACTTGCTAAACCCATAAATGATCACGTAAAGCTTGGAATTCACAATGCAAAAAAAAATCCTAAATCATAAAATCAAGATTTTGACTATGTGTAACTTTATAACAGACACTGATCCCCAATCCACTCATCTACACAACATGCACCAGTGACATGATCATGCCTTCAAAAATTCCAGTTGGGTAGTAGTCGTAGTTGGTGAAAATTGTGAAAATTTGAGGAAAAAAAATCTGCTTCTTATTTTTTCCCATACTGTTAAGCCCAAGGTATTGTACAAAACATGTGCAGACATTTGTTTTTATGCTGATGGAGACATACAGATCACCTAGTAAAACAATATTCACCGACGCAGATGGACATACTGTATAATGGGCAATAAACTTAACACATCACTCAAGTGTATAATGAGCATCTGGTCAATCTGCACTGAGGCAGCATGGTATCAAATTCTCACTTATTACTTATTTATTTATTTATTTATTTTAAGATTATTTTGTGGCATTTTGTGCTTCATTTTACAGTCACAGTAGAGACAGACAGGAAAGGCAGGGGGAGAGAGGGGATGACATGCAGCAAAAGACCTGAGGTCGGATTCGAACCCCGGCCGCTGCGACTGGGACTAAGCCCCGGCACATGGAACACGCTCTTTACCAGTCAGCCTCCAGTGCGCCCCCTTATTTATTTTTTTTAATTAATCCATAAGGATCATCAAAATTTCATCAGTTAGTAAAGCAGAAATGCGTGTACTCCTCAGTTTAAAGAGCTTGTGCTCTCAATACCTTCCAGCAGGGCAAAGGGAAACTCAAACACTCAAACCTTTTAGAGAGAATATTCACACTGCAATGAGATCTGCCTCCCATCTGAGTTTCCAATTCCCTATGCCCTGACACATGAGCATATTTTGATATTATGCTATGTAATTTTAACTGGTGAGAGCTAGTCAGCAAAAATGAAAAATTCAAGTACTCTGATGCTACATTCATGCTGTATCTGGTTTCACTCAAAAAAAAGGTCACTAGAACTATACCAAATCACACCAAAAAGTATGAAACTGTTCAATCATGGATATTTAGATATGTAAAACTAAACTGTGAGTGTTAGTGTTAAAATAGCAGGTTTTAGAGGTACACAGCTCATCAGCCAGTGTTCCTTTTGATGTCAGCTATTAGCCTGCTCAAGCTCTCAAGTATCCTCAACAAGCTTTGAAAAAGGCTAAATCCATTTCACAGGGAACAGGGCAGTTCTGAACAAAACAAACTCTTCCCGCTGACCGTGGTTGAGCTGTAAAACCCAATTTGCAGCTAAATATATTTTTGTCTGACATAATGGATAACCAGGGGAGAAAATAAAAACTTCTGATAAAAATGCTGGTCCTAATACTCAGGAACAAAAAGGGGGAGAGAGGAGGGTAACAGAGGAGGTGTTGGTGGCACTTACCCTTGCCAACACGATGGTCCAGAAGGTTACGGCAGTCCAGTGTCAGCCTCCGAGAGGCAGGGACATCAGGAGCAGGCAGGGGCATGACAGGCAAGCAAACACACAACAGCCCACACACACAAGCCCTCTCATACACACAGAAAACCTCCTGTGCAAAGTCAGACACACTCACAGACACGTGGGTCTATGAAACTGAAAATCTGTAAGTTTTGCCTAAACTAAAATCTATCTAGCTTGATCAGCATATATGAAACATGAGCACCTTGCCTTTAAACAATTCAAGCAAGCGCAACTTTACCAATTCTTAACAAATTGCCCTCAGTAAATCACTATGCACACACGAAAGCGCACTTGTCCTTCGCCAAGTCTGTCCAGAAAAGCTACGTTAAACTTCCATGGAAAGTTTCACACAAGCACAAACCCACAAAGTCCCTGCTGACGAACAGCTGCCTGTGTTCCCGTCTTGAAGATCCCAAGTCAGCTAACTCAGGCTGGCTGACCGTATTAACGGAGAGATTAGCGATTAGTCTTGCAGCAGCTCTGCTCTCTCTGCATCCTTCTCTCTCTCTCTCTCTCTCTCATTAATAAACATCTCACTAACACAATGGAACTCACTATCCACCCTCCGTCTCTCCCAGAGAGACGGAGGGTGGATAGACATTGCAAGGGTGAAGAGAGGGAAAGAAGGAGAGAGAGAAAGGAGGAGAGAAGGGAACTGACTGACAACTATTCAGCCACTTGGTTGGAGGTTTAAGGAGTTCAGCCATCCACAGATACAGACAAGCATATGGATAGTGGTTTCTGTGCACTTTCACCTAATATACACTTGGCTGCACAAATGCACAGGCACATGTACACACATACAAACAGAGAACTCACACAGGCAAACTGTGGCACTGTGGCATAACATGCTCCCTTCCTCAGTCAGTCTCTCTCTGGTATCAGTTCCTTCTGGATTTTGATTAGGTATCTCAGGCACTTTCTGCTAATTGCAGCGTTTTTTATTGATCTGCACAATATTCAACTGTGAAGGCATGAAATATCTCCAACAGGCAGTGTTAGAACAGGTGTGCAGGACTTCAGATTTGTAACTCAGCAAAAGATTACCATGACCCACCTGTCATTTTCGATGCTCGTCACAGGGCGGCGTTGCTCAACAAGGTTCAGAGAGGTTGGGCGGTGGAGGGCTCCTCAGCCCCAAACTGCGACTCCTCCCGGGGCTTGAAAATTCAGGAAAACCGCTGGATTGTTTTTGGCCTGTGGAAAATCGAATGCATCCAAGTTAGCTGTGCTACCCAAAAAGGATGAATGGACGATGTGTGAACGTAACAAAATGCCCGCAATCCCCTTTGCTACCCTTTTAAAGTGACCACATGAGAAACGTTTTGTCAACCGTAATATTTTGACTCTCTTTCAGAAAATTCCAAGTGATTATGCTACAGATCAAGATGTCAGTTAATTTACTTAGCGATGCTAACGTTGCAGCTAAATTTGTCTAATTCTGAGAGCCGAATTGTGCTGGGTCTTCAACCACATTACTCACACACGCTTGTACTATCCAACAATGAACTGAACGAAGTTAATTAGGACTGGTAACTCACCAAGCACTTAGCAAGTATTTATCTATGCTAACACGGCTACCGTCAACTGAATTAACTGGTTAGCTACGCTAGCTAACGTTAGCTGGAGAGTACACACAACCAGAGACTTTTAATTTGACCCTTTCCCATAGAAACAGCCACGGTGTCAACAAACATGACTTACCATGTAGTGAACGGAATTAAAATCCGAGAAATGTGTGGCATACGGGCAGTTTACTACTTTGAGGAAAGTTTGAGGAGATGCCGAGACAGTTAACAGTAGCGTTTAGCAGTCACCTAGCTTGATTCTAGCTCCAGGATTCAAGCTTTCAAGCTGCCAATGAAGAGTGACTTTCTTAATGTGTCAACACATAGCAGCCAGAGGTACAGCACAGCAGCACATCAGGTCAGCAGCTGGAACACACCCTACTCTATGATATACTGTATATAATGTACTCTGAGTGCAATACGCTCTGAAATAAAAACAGTATGACAGATACATATATAGATCTAGAGAGAGAGAGTATATATATATATATATATATATATACGTGTGTGTGTGTGTGTGTGTGTGTGTGTGTGTGTGGATATATAGATATAGATGCAAAAAGAAGAAAGAAGTCCTGTGGGTGGTGGTTTCTGAGGTGAAGGGGGTGTCCCTGTCTCTGGCTTGAAAAGTTACAAAACCATCCTTATGTCTCTGCACACTTGGGATAGTAATACAGCTAACTGACAGATATGTTTCAATAATACTTTGCTGTTTGAGAAATGGTAATTGAAGCATTGTTTAAACTATGCGTCAATTATCATTTGATCCTAATATAGATAGATAGATAGACAGATATAGATACACTATATTACCAAAAGTATTCGCTCACCCATTCAAATGATCAGAATCAGGTGTCCTAATCACTTGGCCTGGCCACAGGTGTATAAAATAAAGCACTCAGGCATGCAGACTGTGAAACAAGACATTTGTGAAAGAATGGGCCGCTCTCAGGAGCTCAGTGAATTCCAGCGTGGAACTGTCATAGGATGCCACCTGTGCAACAAATTCAGTCGTGAAATTTCCTCGCTCCTAAATATTCCACAGTCAACTGTCAGCTCTATTATAACAAAATGGAAGCGTTTGGGAACAACAGCAACTCAGCCACGAAGTGGTAGGCCACGTAAAGTGACGGAGAGGGGTCAGCGGATGCTGAAGCGCATAGTGCAAAGAGGTCGCTGACTTTCTGCACAGTCAATTGCTACAGAGCTACAAACTTCATGTGACCTTCAGATTAGCCCAAGTACAGTACGCAGAGAGCTTCATGGAATGGGTTTCCATGGCCGAGCAGCTGCAGCCAAGCCACACATCACCAAGTGCAATGCAAAGCGTCGGATGCAATGGTGTAAAGCACGCCGCCACTGGCCTCTAGAGCAGTGGAGACGCGTTCTCTGGAGTGATGAATCACGCTTTTCCATCTGGCAATCTGATGGACGAGTCTGGGTTTGGAGGTTGCCAGGAGAACGGTACATTTCAGACTGCATTGTGCCGACTGTGAAATTTGGTGGAGGAGGAATTATGGTGTGGGGTTGTTTTTCAGGAGCTGGGCTTGGCCCCTTAGTTCCAGTGAAAGGAACTTTGAATGCTTCAGGATACCAAAACATTTTGGACAATTCCATGCTCCCAACCTTGTGGGAACAGTTTGGAGCGGGCCCCTTCCTCTTCCAACATGACTGTGCACCAGTGCACAAAGCAAGGTCCATAAAGACATGGATGACAGAGTCTGGTGTGGATGAACTTGACTGGCCTGCACAGAGTCCTGACCTGAACCCGATAGAACACCTTTGGGATGAATTAGAGCGGAGACTGAGAGCCAGGCCTTCTCGACCAACATCAGTGTGTGACCTCACCAATGCGCTTTTGGAAGAATGGTCAAAAATTCCTATAAACACTCTCCTCAACCTTGTGGACAGTCTTCCCAGAAGAGTTGAAGCTGTAATAGCTGCAAAAGGTGGACCGACATCATATTGAACTCTATGGGTTAGGAATGGGATGGCACTTCAGTTCATAGTATGAGTAAAGGCAGGTGAGCGAATACTTTTGGTAATATAGTGTATATTGATAGAATAAGTGCTTTTTTCTTCTTCTCCTGCCAGCAACAATAATGAAGCAGCAACGACTGAATTGTCCATAACTGTCCAGTCTGCACTTTCCTTGCAGTAGTAAATTTCCTGAGAATAAAAGCTTGAATTGCCTCCATGTCATTAATGTGTTAGCCCATGTAGTGAGGCTGTGGAGGACAACTTTACTATGATTGGTAGATGTCATGACACATCATGTCACCTTTTTGAGGTCTAAGCTGGGTGACCCTACCTTGCATGCTTAGCCACCCACTGCCCTAGAGTCTCTTAAACCCACTAAGCCACCAGACCACTGAGTCTATTATGTTCCAGTATTTTTGTCCTCCTAAGGCATGTGTTGCTGTCATCTGTCTCTCTCTTGGACCCCAAGTAGATGGCTGTGTGGACTGATGTGACTTAGACAAGTTACTGAGCTAATGATGGTGGAGTCGTCATGGTTAATAGAAAGAACTTTAGCAGGTTGTTGTTACTGCACAAGAAATACTTGTGAATTATTATCTTCCCAAACAAAGTGGGACAATTATGTCAATGGTTGTGTTTTTTTTTTTGTTTTGTTTTGTTCTGGTTTTTTTTAGTGACTGGAGTATAAACTGGCATATTTCATGTCCTATTTCAGATACTGTTATGAAAATGTATGCAACTATTTAAAATTATTTAAAGAAAAAAAAAACTTTGGTGAAATCAGGCATCGAAGTCGGGAGTGCCATCAGATTTTTTATCACTGTATTTTACTGCATGAGTTAAAAAGTCCTTTTCAGCACTTTTCTGAAATGTGTCTTTAAAAGCAAACAGAGGTATGGTGTGTGAGGCATTGTTGTTTGATGTTTTGCAGATGTTCCAGACGGAGTTGCATGGAGGAGTGTGTCAGTGTCTGAGCAAAATCTCAACACTGACTTCCTCCTTTCCCTTTGGCCCCAGCTCAACTGCAAGCTGCTTCACTTGCACGTGCAAACGCTTGCCTGCAAAAAGCTGGTATGTGTTCACGGTCCAGGTGGAGCCTTTCATCATACACAAATGCATACATAGCAACTTGTAATGAATGCCAAGAGGTAAATATAGATCTTTACTGCTGCCATAAGTGTTCACAAGCAAATAGGCCATAGGATTTAGTTTGGTGCTAGTTTGGCTTGAGTCCCTGTGGGAATCAGCTGATTAATGGCCGTGTTTAGTCTTAATACTGTTTAGCTTCTGGGGTTTTTGTCCATATGAGACTTGTTCTTCTCTCAGGTAGAGAAGCACTTCAAAGAGAGCTGTCGTGATGAAATAACAGATTGAATGTGTACACACACACACACACACACTCTCTCTCTCTAAATGGAATATTAAATGAATGCTTTATCCTGGGCTAACTCAGGATTTGTGCATCATCTTCAGTTCTTGAAATGCTTGAAATGTTCACTAAAGATAAATCATGCCAACATTCTGTAGTCACTCACTCGTTGTTTTTAGGATGCCGCCAAACCCTCACCTGCACATCTAATTAAACACGTTCAAAGGTGCTTTAGGCCCATGCTTGGCAGCTCTCAGAGCGCTAATATAAGGTGGTAGCAGTTACAGTGGGACTAATTGCCTTAGAGTTTGCCACTAATTTTAGACATACAGTAATCAGCAGGAATAGCCAGGGCTACTCACAGTTACGGTGGGACAGATGGAGACTCATTAGATCAGTCTTAGGGGCTTTGTATGTTGCCGTTTCACAATTAGCAAACTCAGACTCTGAGGCTTTAACCAGCTTACAACCACAAGGACCACAGCCCTGCTGATGCTATCAGCCCAACAAATACTCATCACCATCTGAACCCAAGTCTGATTCAGCGCATCTGCTGTTCCCACTGATTTTTACCACCGCCAAAAGAGTTGGACAGGGGTTATGTTTTCGCCCCATTCCATCTGTTTGTCTGTTTGGATGTTAACAGGATATCTCAAAAAGTTATGAACAGATTTGCATGAAACTTGGTGGAAAGGCTGGAAAGAACTGACTCATTTTTCGCACTGATCAGCCAAAGTGGGGCGTAACCTGCAAAAATGAAAACTAAACTTCACACTGACTCACCAAATGAGGGTTGTGGGGACAGGTGTGATTAGCTTTTAGTGAATATCCAACATGTAGAAATAGCATATGTTGACAATTGCTTAGTGTTGGCAGAGGTGTGTGCTCTACTGAGTGTTTGTTTCTTGTTCTCCTCGGGTTTGTCTCTGTCCAAGTCATTATAAACGCTCCGCTCCAGGGTGTAGTCCTCCATTTTTTTTTATCCATTCTCTTCATATGACCCGTTCTTGCTCTTAGCCTTTGGAAATTGTGTTTATATGGTGCACTTCATCACACTTGCCCTAGGTATAGTGTGAAACATCTATCAATCAGCTCTGTGTACCAAGGCAAATTTTCAAGGACACATTTAAACGGTGCATTTTAGAGGATCACAGCCATAAAGTTCGCCTCGGGGGTGAAGTTCTCTCAACAAAGACACTTTCACTGGCCTTGCCTCCTTTTACTGTTTTTACTGCAACTGAGTGGGCGCTGCCTCATCTCACTTTCACAGTCAGATCGGGTGTCGCGGGTCTCTGAAATGCATAAATCAATATTTAGTGTTAAGCGAGGTTTCTACCGATACACAGCCTACGTGCAATATTGTGAAAGCAAAATATCACGTTTTTGAATGTGGTGCCCAAAATGGAGTCAGATGTGTGTAAATACACACGGTTACATGAATAAACCAGGAGCCCAGAGGCAATAAAGAGGCAAAATATCACTTCCAGCATCAATAAATGCATATTTTTCATGTTAGCCTTCATCACATGAAATAGCAGGTAAACACAGGTGTTATTAATGAAATTAATGAAGGTATCATTCCCTTTAGTGTAGCATAATCTTTCTGGTGAGCCCTCATGAACAACAGCAGGACCCTGGCTCTGTTAGACCTAAATGGACCATAACCTTAATGTCAAAATGGCTGCTGTAAACAAGGTCTGTTGTACAGTATGTAAACAATACAGTACGCAGCATGCTAAAGTGGAGAACAAAAATTTGCTGCCCGTATTCTATAATAATACTATGTCACATAAGGTTCAGTACTGATTTAAAACAATTAGCTGACTTGGCCAGGGGAAGATGGCTCTGTCTTCCTGTTGCTGTTGTCTTGGAGCCAGTGACTTTGGTTATGTGGGACAGTGAGAGTGGCTGCTGACTAAGTAATCCTCTTTGGACTCCTCATTCCTGCAGCTTTGCTTAGTCGCAATCCCTTGACTTCATTTCCAAACTGGTGGTGACCTGCAGTCTTGCCAGAACAACTCTACACATCTTGGCTGGACCTTTCTCTTTTTTCTTAATTGGACTTGGACCTGCCAGCGCAGTGAGATCTGCTTCAGTTTCACTGAACCTTTCATGGATTATGCCTTAATTTTTGGATCAGTGCATGATTCCTGCGCAAAGGAATCACCAAATGAGGATTATGAGTGCGTTACCTGTCCTCCAGTTGAATATATCTCATGGCAATTTTTCTTCAGACAATGAGGAGTGAATGTACAACATGCAAGACGATTCAGGTCAGCTGTACTCTTGTTGAATTCTCAGAGACATGCATTAAAAAGAGAGCAACACTGAATTAGATACACTATAGGTTTTATAGTACAATGGACAATTAAAATGTAGGAAAATATTTTTTTTTTGTTTTCATGAGTGTAGTTTGCTCTTAGATGTTCTAACTAAGCAGAGTAGTTTGTAATCCTTTCACAGGAATAGATAATGAAGCTGTACTGTGTATTTATGCAGTGTAATCAACAGTTGAATAAAAAAAAATCACTGTGTATATTCACTATCTGAAGCTGAAATTACTGTTTGTTAAGCTTCCATAACAAGAGCCTTACTTGAAAAAGGCTTGTTATATTAACATGCAGTATTATATAATTCAGTCCATGTGCTCTGTGTGCTCAGATCTATGTTCTAGTGAGACTCACAGTTGTTACATGGGACTGTGCAAGTGGGTGGGAGAACAGCCTGACCAGAAGGGCCAGGACGAGTTTATCTCCGGGCATTAACCAGCTCAGGTCTAAATCTGGCAACGAGTTCATTTTCTGGAAAGCTTCCTCTTTCTTCTGGCACACTTTATCTCTAACACGTGGCGTCAACCAGGTGGCCTTCTCCTGCACACTACAGCACACGGCAAATGTGTGTGCAACATACTGACACACACACAGAGACACTTGGACTAGTCAGTCATACCCTCATTACCCACAATAGCATGAAAAAAGAAGCAGTTTTTTTTTTTTTTTTTTTTTTTTTTAGAAGATATTCTATGCCATCATATTTATTTTGAAAACATCCTGTGTGGCTCAGTTAAAACCAGTCCCACAATCACATGATAAACATCGCCCTGATTCAACATTAGACTTGAAATTGCTGTTGGAGTCTCACTGGTTGATGTTTATAATAATATGTCAGTGTAAAAAAGGACTTTAATGCCTCAAGAAAAAGTGGTGACTGAAAAATGCTCCATTAAGAGGAAAAGTAAAGTAAAAGTAAAAAGACTTAAGTGAAGTGTTTGAGTGTTATCATTAAAATGTATATATGATAAGATTAGTTTCGGGAAGAATGACTCTGTCAAGTGTTAAATTATTGATAATGTTGTAATTCTAATTTGCATCTTCACACTCAATGCATCAGATTTGATCGGCTTTGGATGTAAAAGTTTACTTGTTAAAGTGAGGTAAACATAATGGAGAAAAAACAGCAACAATATGCCGTTTCCTGCTCTGAAATGCAGTAGAGAAAAATGATAAAGTCTCACAATACTGTCTGATATTAAATACTGACATACTGTTGCATATGGGTAAATGTTTTTTTTTTGTTGTTGTTGTTGTTGTTGTTGTTGTTTTTTACAGGTCAGATTAAAGAGGACAACTAAAATTCTAGGATTTATTTTCTTCTGCAAAGTCAAGATGCAGTATTTATAGGAATCAAAGATAGCCAAATAGTTTATAGTGTGGGATGTAAAAAGCCTTCTTTTAGTGATCTCATATTTAGACATTTATCAACAAATTCATATCAAATTAAATCCCAGGTTATGTTTTTCCCCTCAATTCAGTTATCATTGAGGTGGATCCTCCCTGACCACCTCACACCTTCTTTTCTCACCTCTCTCAAATATGTTGCCTTCTCACACTAGACTGCTGCCTTATCCTTATCCTGTTATTGCCATGGTGACCTTCACCGAGATGTCTGAAGTCTCTCCTATGGAGCTGCGGGAGCCCGCCTGCCTGACAGCCACACTGTCCCCTGGGCTGCGGCGCAAGAAGATGCTGTGGCAAAATGCCGTCAAACACATCATAATCCAGCAGGAGCTGAGCGCACAGGTGATTAACTAACAGTCAGCAGAGCTGCCTGCGCTGCTGTCGAGTCGTAGTGGTGTTGCATTTTCCTGTAAGTGCTGTTATATGCATGTATTCCCCTATGTGTTGGAGGTTTTAAGGTGTGTCTGCAGTAGCACCTCTGTCTCACACTGAGAAAACTCAACTCACACTGTAACTGTTTGCTGACATTATGAACACTCAATATTACAATTTGTTTTTCAGTTGCATTGGCTCATGTTTTTTTGAAACAGTCTTAACATTCTCTAAACTGTTCTCACCCTCTCGGTGGACATTCTGTCGCTCTTGTCGGTCTGCCCTGAGATTTTCACCAACACCATACCTGATGTTTTCCCTTGCAGTGACAAATTTTGACAATTGAATGGATCATTTTGCATGTGATCACTTAAACGATGAAAGTATCTTTAGACAATGTGATAATTTCACTGAGAATCAACTGATTAGTTGTGATCAGCAAGCTATGTGCAAGTGGTCATTGTGCAAATTGTAACTGTAGCTATTTCTTTTGTGCCAAAACATGTGCAGTTTGCTTGAATGAATGAGAAATTCAAATATGTTGTGAACAGTAAAGTAATTGTTCAGAGATTGTTCAAAGATTCTCATTTGAGAATTGAGCCAAAGCAAATGAGAACAGCTGTAAATGAGCCAGTGCTATATGGTGACATGCCGTATGAAATGTCATAATTCAATCAATGATAATGTGCAGCTTTGTAAGTGATCAAAAGACAGACCTTTAGGGCTCCTAGCAGCATTCAATCTTCTCAGTGTCCATAAAGCGGTGTTCATGATCAGGGTCCCCAAAAATTACTTCAAACTGGGGGTCTAGCACATGAAAAATTACAGAAAGCCGTGAGGTTGCTTGTTTGTCCACACTAAGCTGGGTAAATTTGAAAATGCATATTTTTCCTCTGTTTTATCCTTCCATCCACACTAAGCCAGCATTTCCCAGTGTCTCCAACACAAGGTGGAAACGTTAGGTTGCATGATCATCTGAAGTCATCATTTTCAATAATGTATGTTTCCCCATCCACACAAAAACAGCAAGCCAATGTTTTTAGATTTACACATCTTGGAGATCATGGGTGGGAAAATGCCAGCTTAGGGTAGATGGAACGCCAGGAAAATTCGAGAAACCATCTTTTTTTCTCCAGGGTGGTGGCAGTGTGGCCTAAAGGAGCATCATCAGTTCACATGCTGACAGGCCATTGCTGCATCACTGCAGTCCACTGGTTGCTTGTTAGAAGATTATTGCAAATCAGCTGCAGCAATGATGTATTTATTTATTTATTTATTTTTGCTTTGATAGGTGGGTGTGGAGCCAGCACACAAAATCTTTGTGACAGATGCCTACATCGAGGAGATCAACAGACAGATCCGCAACAAGGCCACCCGCGGGGTCACCAAACGGCGCTCTTCAGCAGCTCGCATCCACCCTCAACACAGTCGGGGCTCCACCAGCACGCACGGCAGCACCACGGGTCCTTTACACGACTATGCCAGCGACGCTGACTTCTTCGTGCGCTGGGGCCACACAGTGCGCGGCATCTACATACCCACGCTGAGGCACACCTTCAAGTCCCGGGACCTGGAGAAACTCTACCAGCGGCACTCTTCTCACCAAAGACGCACCTCGCTGGCCATCACCAACGTCATTGACGCGGTGGCAAAGCTACATATACTGGTGCTGTACCTGGCAATAGCCGCTGAGGCAGTCACAGACACCCTGCAGGTCTGCCTGACAGGCTTTTTCATGATAGTGTCGATTGCACTGTGCATTCTGGTGTTAATCTGCAAAGCCTCCATATCCCCGCGGTGGCTTCGCTATGCCGGCCTGGCTAGCTGGCTGTCCCAGACCACACAGGTGCTTGGGGGGCTGGGGTATGGGCTGGAGAAGGACCCGTCCTGGTATGTTTTGTTCACACTGTTCGCCACATACACACTGCTGCCGCTGCCGCTGCTGTGGGCCATCTGCGCCGGCTCCCTCACCTCAGCTCTGCACATTATGCTGGAGATTGTGCGCTACTACAGTGACACCATGCTTTTGAGAAAGGTGGGCACATCAGCTGACTCACTGGTCTCTGAACTGTGATGATATATCACTGTTCTTTTTTACACTTCTGGTGCTCTCTAGGTCAGCGGTTTTCAAAGTGGGGTCGGGCGCCCAGGGATCTTCCAGGGCTTCCAGGGGATCTTCATTAAAATGAGAACTAGTTTAAATACTGTGAAATATGTCTTAGTGCGGCATTAAAACACAAGAAATCTGAGCATCGTTTATCTGACCTTTAAACTGAGCATTTTAACCATTACAAATATAGTTTCTTGTATTGTTTTATATTTTGTTGCTAAATTTCTGGTCATTTTTGTGCTAATTTTCTTGTACGCTTTTACTAATTTCTCACTTATTTACTCATCGCCTTGGCTTTTTCCCAATGTTTTTGAAAGAAATCAAGTAAATTTGGCAGAACTATAAACTTATAATTCCCCTCACTGCTCCTCTTCCTCCTACACCCCATCTCCTCTCACCTCAGCCCATCATTCTTCTCCTCTTCCCGCAGTCATTCTCATTCACTCCACTATCTCTTCTTCCTCTTGCTCCTCTCCTTATTCTCAGCACAATATCCCAGCTCTGTACTATGGAAAAATGGTCTGTGCTGGTAACCTACAAACATAACTTCAGGTTGCACTGGCCGTCCCAGGTCTTAATTGAAATTTGTGATATGTGTCAATCTTCCCTGACTCAAGATTTTGGCCAAATTTCATCTATTTGCTTTGAGTAGTGGCCGGCGATACATCAGTGTTATATTGATATCATGATATCATCATTTTGGCATTACTGATGATAGTTTGTCATAAATCTCTTTTGTTCAGATATTTTATGAAAGCACCACTGGTCATTGCCACAATATTGTCAATCATTCGGTCAAAGATATTGTGATATTTGATTTTGTCCACATCACCTGGCTGTAGATCTAATTTACATTTCTCTGTATGTCCTTATATTTATCATGCCCAGTTTCTTAACATCCTAACACATAGTAATCCCACAAAGAATGCTAGACAGTCAGTCCAAATTCTGTGAGATATTTAAAAGCATTGACCCTCCTGCTAATGTAAAATCCACTCTGCTTTATTCCACTGCTCCCTCTCTGCCCACGCAGTCACCAAAGGTCCAGTGACCATATTGCAAATATCCTTTCTGGAACTGCATATTATGCAAATCAGCCCAAGGTTCATCCACATCAAACTCCCTTCCATCACTGCCTCTCCTCCACTTGTCCCTCCTGTCGTGTACTAGCTGTGGCTAAAGGCCGACTACAGATATAAAGGCCATCAAGACTCCATTTACTGGGTTTCCCTGGTCAAAATAAAGGGAATGAATGTCACAACCCTCTTCTGTGCAGGTGTTTGCCAAAAGCCTGCTGTACCTGGGTATGAACACAGCAGGCTTATTTATTCACTACCTGACGGACCGCGCCCAGAGACAGGCTTTCCTGGAGACACGCCGCTTCATTGAGGGACGCCTCAAACTAGAGCAAGAGAACCAGAGACAGGTACTGTGGAGGCAGCAATGGTACTGTGGCAGAAGCTTAAAAGGATTTTGAAAAATGTGATATTATTTCACTTCCCCCCCTAGCCGTTAGAATTTTGGAGCATCCAGCCAGTATCCAGCACTCAGTAACAGTGAGTGCTCAAAGTGTAGACCCATTTACATCCTACACAACAGCTACGGGGGAAGTTAAATAATTTAAAATCTTCCAAAATGGGTGAACAATTCCCTTAAGAGAATGTGCAGGTTGTGATGTACAGTGGAAAGTACTTATAGTGATCAACTGCTTATATGGACAAAAAATCTTGGGACAGAATCATTGCTATACAAATGCTGCTTAAATAATTCACTTAGTGGAATCAAATTCTCTAGTCTGCTTACAGTGTTCATTTTGGGTCTTTTTATACATGAAAATATATGATTTTTTTTTATGATTCTTTTTTAAAGGGAGCCGAATTCGATTTCTTTTTTTCCCTAGAAATGCATTTAACCATTGTCAAGCTGTTGCTTCTGTTTGCGATTCTGTAAAAGAAAAAAATATAGTGTGAGATGACTCTCGAAATGAATGAATGCACATGGACGGATTCACAAATATATTTTAGGATTTATATATAAATGAATCTCCACAAAATATTTTCCAGTGCATACAAAAATATTTTATGTTGTCCATAAATGGAAAAAAAAACGAATCCCCATATAAAATATAAGGCTCACAAATGTCTCACCATAAGTGATTTCCATTGTATTTTGATTTGACTACTTACATCCCGAAAGTGTAGCATGATTTTTAACTCATGTGTTAAGACAAAGTCAGATTATGAAGGACAGTGCTGTCATCTCTTTCCTGTGCTCTTTTCTAAAAGTCCTAAACTAATTTTATTTCATTAAAGGGAAAACAAAACAGAACATTGATTTTGGCAAATCAAATAGAGACTTTTATTAGAACACATCTCCTAAATTTCACTCTTTTACAGTATGTCTGTAAACAAGCATCAGGCTGTTATCCCCTGCTTTGTTCTAAGATTGTGGCTTCACATGTGACCTGTGCTGAAAAGAGACTTAAACAGGTTGTTGTGTCTGAACAGGAGCGCCTGGTGCTGTCGATCCTGCCTCGCTTTGTTGCCTTGGAGATGATTGCTGACATGAGCTCCTTAGAAGACGAGCTCAGTCCCCAGGAGTTTCACAAGATCTATATTCACCAGTACAAGGATGTCAGGTACACACACACACACACACACACACACACACACACACACACATACACACAGTGGCAGATTTAGAGGGATGGATTTAGAGGCCAGTGTGGTAGATACTACAGAAGAGAGGGCCCATCAAAATAAGAGTCTTTAAAGTACATTTTTATTCATTCTTACACATTGGTGTCAAATGTACATTGACTTTAGTAAATTGTGTGCTTTTCAGGAAAGCCGATGTAGCATTCTAACATCTAGTGGCAGCCATAGACATTTGAGGGCCTTATAGGCAGAAATTTATTTTATAAATTTTTATTATTTGTTTGTTTGTTTTTGTAATTTATGATTTTTTAAATTATTTTGGGGGTAATTGATGATACTTTTTCTTGTGATATAATTTTAATTATATAAGTATAAATATAGTTTTCAGGTAATTTTTTTGTGCTAAATCTCTCATGAGTTCCATTATTTTTTGGGACAAATTTTTAATAATTTTCTTGTCATTTCTTGATTTTGGCAGATTATCTGATTGTGTTATTGTAAGTTTTTTTTTTTTTTTTTTTTTTGTAGAATTTTTTTTTGCAACTTTTTGGGTCACCAAAATCAAATGTTTTCTTGGAAAAACATAGGTAAAAAAGTGATGCACAGATGAGCAAGAAATTAGTAACAAAACAGAAGTTAGCAACAACAAAAAACAAATGAACAGAAAATAATCAAATCACAAGAAATCTATCTTTATAATTATTTCACAAGCATTGAAGTGAGATTTTTTTGTTGTGGGGGCACTATTAGGAGGAGGGCCCCTGGCACTGTGTTTGATGTGCCTCAGGGGGCCACATCATTATGCAGATCATTATGCAGATCTGTCATAGACATTAATTGAGCAGTAGATTTACCTTAAAGAAAATGAAATGGATACATGGTATTCAGCTGTGCCAAAAGGTCAGGTGAGAGGTTGGACTCAAAAAGGCTCCAGCAGCGAGAGCTGAGTGTTAACTTGAGATGGGTAAAATTTTTTAGATTTTTTTTTTTTTTTTTTTCCTGTGGTTGACTTTGACCGTGTGTGTTTGATTTTCATCCAGTAAAATATACAGTAGATATTTCAGTTTTGCTTCTTCTGCCCCTCCTCTCCACAGCATCCTGTTTGCAGACATCAAAGGTTTCACTCTGTTGTCCATGAACCTGTCGGCCCAGGAGCTGGTGAGAATCCTCAACGAACTCTTTGGACGCTTCGACCGCCTGGCAGAGGTGAGAACCTGCAAGGTTTTACTCATAATTGTCATGAACAGATTCAGTGCAGTCATGTAATACAACAAGACTCTTGTCATACAGCTTCAGTCAGCCTAAATATATGAACAATTTTGCCCAAAAGATGGCCTAAAAAGCCAAACATGAATTCAGCCATTCAGATTATTATTAGTATGCCAACAGATCAAGCATTCCACTGCACATTATGGATGTATTTGCCTGTTGATGCTAGTTTAGATTTTTTTTAGAACATGATTTATGCAGGCTCACAAATCTGCTGCAACTCAAATGAAATTCTCCTGTTCCTGTTTTCTAAATTGAATGCCATTTGATTTAAAACATAATATTCCTTTCTCATAAATCACCCACAATGTCTATCAAAAGGTTGTGTGGTGCCATCTGCAGTCTCTCTGAAATGACAGGATACAGACTCTTCAAATGTCAAGTCAGGTCAAATATAGTCAGATAATGCATACAGTGGACAAGAGCTGCAAAAGTTTGGAGTCAGAGTAAAAATTGCACTCACCCTCTAATAACCCACCCATTTTTCTACACTATTGTTACCAGTATAATCATAATTCTCATAAATACCTTAAAAAGGACAGTGCTGTAGTAAAACCATGGTAGTGTCGTGGTTAAGAATATATGGCCTCATTCACAAATGAGTTCTTACACCACAGAATTTTTCACACCTGTGTTCTTATATTGATGAAAAAACTGAAAGCTCATGTCGCTCTGAAATGGATGTACCGCTGCAGGAAGTGAACGCCAAACGACCCCTCATGTGTATTTTTCATTATGCAAGAAAGTGACCACAGAGCAAGTAAGGACACGTGCAGGGAGACAACAAGGGACAGTGTGACAGGAGACGCTGCAATGGCGCAACGGAGCTGAAATCCCTCCGAAACACTCTGACCCAAGAACAAATATCAAATAAAAAAAACTTTGGTGAATGCTGGAATCTTCTTGAAAACTGTGTAAGTGGGTTTTAAGAACAAATTTGCTCTTAAGAACGGTTGGTGAATGAGGCCCATAGTAATCAGAGTTAACATAAGTACCTTAGAGGCGGTACTGTCTTTGTCCTTGGCTTGAAGTAGAACAGTTATAAAACTGTTTCAGTTGTGAAGCATTTTGTATCTGGCCCACTTGTGTTTGTGTCCCGTCACAGGAGAATCACTGCATGCGGATAAAGATCCTGGGAGACTGTTACTACTGTGTGTCAGGGGTCCCTGAGCCGCAGCTTGCCCACGCCCGCTACTGCGTTGAGATGGGCCTGGCTATGATCAGCACCATACGGTCAGTCTGTCTGCCTGCTGGAGCTCTGCTACCCCAAACAGGGGGTCACAGGGGTTCCACAGGGTCCTCCAGCAAATCAAACAGTGGTTGAATTTTTCCAATTGTTCGATCTGTACCAAATCTTATACAATCATAAGACTCTCAAACAGGAGTCCATCATCATTTTATCATCATTTTATCCAAGATGAGGCCTCATGTGTTTGCCTACTATCTCTTTGGTGGACACTGATCTGAACAACAGTGAAAAAATAAACAGTTTGGCCAATGATTATCAGTCTGGTGTTTAGGCCCTGCAGTGGAGGTTATGCAATTATTAATGGGTGGTGGAAAAATATATATATCTACTTATAGAAAAAAAATCTTGTTCTGGTCTCTAATCTGTGTTTTAAGCATTGCTCTTGTGATGTAATGATCATTTTCCACCCGTAGGCTTTCACCTTCCAAACAATAATGTTATGTAGCCTAAAAAGAGGAGCAGCGGTGTTGTTTTGTTGGCTCAGTGATTAGTTATTTTAGGTCAACTTTATTTAGCTAAGAAATACCTCACTGAGATTAGAAATCTCTGCGTCCTTGCCAAGACAGGCTCAAGCACATATTCTGTATTACTATATTCAGTAAAATTCAGTAAAAAAGAGTACAAGACATAAAAAATGCAAACATAAAAGAAAGTGTAAAAAGACATACAATGCAATGATCTGGGAACAATGAGTACAATTAAAATGAGCAAGATCAGCAGACATTTTTGATTTTGTTAATATGGAGTGGCTATGAAGAGATGGTATACCTCAAGCAAATTTTGAGAGCAATTATTTAGCACCATTGTGAATAAATAGGCCAGATACCCGATGCAAAAAGGTCTAACAAAATGTTGCAACGTGTTAAGCCGAAGCATGCCTCTTGAAGAATGGATTTAGAAAGATGTTACAGAGACAAGCTTGTGGGGTTTTACGTCCGACTGAATCTGATACCAATCGTGGAGTGCACAATGCACCTGCCTGTGTGCTGTCAGTTCACCATATGGTGCATGTGCAACAATGTTAGGGCTTCACAAGCAAGGCCTGCCTCACTCTTTAGGGATCACAGAGCAAAACCGGTTGCAGCTGCAGAGCCATGTGAGTTATCCACAATACACGGACACACTGCATTATTCACAAGAAAAAGCTGCGTAATGTAAAGGTCATTTTCTCGAGGCAACATTTGAATCACAGATATTTCACAAGGAGAGAGTTTATTGATTTTGCAGACCGCCAAAAGGACGCAGCGTGATAATATCTCTTTACTGAACATAGGAATTATTTTGGAAAGAATATATGATTGTAACCCCCGCACAATCATACACATACAAATTGCCATGTGATTGACTGCGGGATGAGAATGTATGTAAAAGATCCATTTAACGAGACAGGCTCGGTGAAAAGCTCTGTTTGGTTCTGTAATTATTTCCTCTACGAACAGAAAGGAGAAGGAAGCAGTGAGTTCAGAGTAATATCAAATAAATCAAATCAAATACCATCTCCACTATCAAATGCCGGCATAAAACAAACAGGTTGTGGTCTGCAGAAAAATGTGCTTGGGTTAAGAAGACAGTAAAAGGGGGAATTAGGGTGTATGTTTTGGTACATGGTGCGGGTGGTGATACACTATATTACCAAAAGTATTCGCTCACCCATTCAAATGATCAGAATCAGGTGTCCTAATCACTTGGCCTGGCCACAGGTGTATAAAATCAAGCACTCAGGCATGCAGACTGTGAAACAAGACATTTGTGAAAGAATGGGCCGCTCTCAGGAGCTCAGTGAATTCCAGCGTGGAACTGTCATAGGATGCCACCTGTGCAACAAATCCAGTCGTGAAATTTCCTCGCTCCTAAATATTCCACAGTCAACTGTCAGCTCTATTATAACAAAATGGAAGCGTTTGGGAACAACAGCAACTCAGCCACGAAGTGGTAGGCCACGTAAAGTGACGGAGAGGGGTCAGCGGATGCTGAAGCGCATAGTGCAAAGAGGTCGCCGACTTTCTGCACAGTCAATTGCTACAGAGCTACAAACTTCATGTGACCTTCAGATTAGCCCAAGTACAGTACGCAGAGAGCTTCATGGAATGGGTTTCCATGGCCGAGCAGCTGCAGCCAAGCCACACATCACCAAGTGCAATGCAAAGCGTCGGATGCAATGGTGTAAAGCACGCCGCCACTGGCCTCTAGAGCAGTGGAGACGCGTTCTCTGGAGTGATGATTCACGCTTTTCCATCTGGCAATCTGATGGACGAGTCTGGGTTTGGAGGTTGCCAGGAGAACGGTACATTTCAGACTGCATTGTGCCGACTGTGAAATTTGGTGGAGGAGGAATTATGGTGTGGGGTTGTTTTTCTGGAGCTGGGCTTGGCCCCTTAGTTCCAGTGAAAGGAACTTTGAATGCTTCAGGATACCAAAACATTTTGGACAATTCCATGCTCCCAACCTTGTGGGAACAGTTTGGAGCGGGCCCCTTCCTCTTCCAACATGACTGTGCACCAGTGCACAAAGCAAGGTCCATAAAGACATGGATGACAGAGTCTGGTGTGGATGAACTTGACTGGCCTGCACAGAGTCCTGACCTGAACCCGATAGAACACCTTTGGGATGAATTAGAGCGGAGACTGAGAGCCAGGCCTTCTCGACCAACATCAGTGTGTGACCTCACCAATGCGCTTTTGGAAGAATGGTCAAAAATTCCTATAAACACTCTCCTCAACCTTGTGGACAGTCTTCCCAGAAGAGTTGAAGCTGTAATAGCTGCAAAAGGTGGACCGACATCATATTGAACTCTATGGGTTAGGAATGGGATGGCACTTCAGTTCATAGTATGAGTAAAGGCAGGTGAGCAAATACTTTTGGTAATATAGTGTATAAATATAGCAAAATACCTTAGGGATTCAATGGCCTATTCGCTCATTCACACCAATGCTCTCAGTCACCTTGTGCTGAGAAATTTGCAAGAGGATTTACTACCAGATTGCAGTTTCCTGAATGAAGTGTCATTAGCACTCTGCTGAATGTTATGTAATCAGATAGTAAAAAATGTAGCAGAGGGTAAATTATAGCTTGTTACAGGGAATCTACAAACTCAGCTAGAAGGAGGGTAACTTTCAGTGCTGATTGTTCATTTTCATGATGGTGCAGCCCAGTAAAGCTTAAGAACAAGCTCAGACTGTGAATAAAGGGAGATTTTCTTGCTGTCTGTGTTTAAATGTATGTCACAATTGCAGACGGGTAAACAAAGGACAGTCTGTAAACTAGGTGCCTTTATGAGTAATGTTTTGCCTCTCTGTAAATGATCAAATTTATTCCTGTCGGTCATAATTGGGCCATTGTTTTACCATATGCTTGTAAAGTTAAATCTAAAACAAAAATCTCTAAAAAACAAAAATAAATAATCACAGGCATAAATTGCCTATCTGCAACCCCAATGACACTATATCATAGATGAATAGTAAGAAATAAAGAATGTAAAAGCAAAATTTTAATGAGTCATAAGCTCTTATGGCAGCTTACAGGACATTTCAATAAAATAAAAAAAAACACAACATGAGCATATTAGAAAATGTACAAAAAGCTGGAATACAAAATATTAAACATGGCAAATTACATCACAAAATGCAGCTCACTAATAATCTCAAGAACAAACACTGCTAGAGGAAGATTGTGTGTGTGTGTGTGTGTGTGTGTGTGTGTGTCAGTGAGTCAGTAGAACTTGAGGAACCATGAGGAAAAATTAAGCCTCAAGTGTGAAGCAAATGACACTGTCTCTTGATCTTACTTGGCAACCTACATTTCAAACAAAACCACCCACCAGATTGGGTATATGTGTTGGCAAATGGGAGGTGAATGGAAGAAAAGGGAGGAAGGGTTAAAAAAAAAAAAAAAAAAAAAGGCAGACTCCTGGGAAAACTGGAGTGTTGGGTGTGAGTGCCAGCTGTGTCAACTTTTGTGACATTTTTTAGGATTGTACATGTAAATGCACCATAATTATTAAAATTAATTCCTTAAAATGTCAAATTTATGTATTAGGATAACATATATAAGCTATACACTCTAAAGGTTGTATGTAGACAGTTATTGCACTACCTTTGTGCATCACAGGTCATTTTAGCTGTTAATTAAATGTCTTGTTATGCCTTTGAAAGGATATGAAATTTACATGGAATTGTTTAGAAATGGCCGTGAATTTGACATAACAACTTTATCTGCATGGTTTATGTACTCCCTGTGACTAATTGTAGTTATAATATGGATATCCTGCTGTCCACCTCCACCAGGCATGTACGCAAGCAGCTGAACTACGACATGGACATGCGGATCGGGATCCACTCGGGCTCGGTCCTGTGTGGCGTGCTGGGCCTGCAGAAGTGGCAGTTTGACGTCTGGTCCTGGGACGTGGGCGTCGCCAACAATCTGGAGGCAGGGGGCATACCAGGGTGAGTGGTCTGTGTGTCTCAGAGGCCTGCAGGGTCACTTCTGTGGTGACCTGGGAGGGAGTGACTCAGTCAGGAAGAGCATCATCTGCCTTCACAGCATCACTGTCCTGACCTGAGCGGTTAGGTCACACATTCAGTTGCACATAATGTCTGTCTCAGTGCAGTGGTGTTGTGACCAAAGAAATCTATAACATGAATAGAAGTGCCTTAGTGCTCAAGAAAATAATGGAACATACTAGTATCAGGTACTATTCTGTAGCAGAACAAGTAGTACGGCACTTTCCTGTTACATAAATGTGTTAGAAATTGACTGTATAAGGGAGAAAAAACACATTTCCCTCTTTGCAGATTTGATTTCAGTGCAGTTTCACTTATTTCAGGATTTTTTCCCCCCTTGGAATAAGTGTAAATGTGTGGAAACAAGGCAGAATAAGACAGATCAGCCCACTAGGATCAAGAAAATGACACTTGATTGAAGAAAATTCTGGAAACAAGTTGATTAGCATTTGAAGCAAGTGGAGTTATCTCATCCTACTGGCAGTTATTTTCACTTGTTTGAAAAAGCAAGATTTTAACATTGAATATTGGGGTAAATGAGTTGTTAAGATGGAGTTTTTTGTTTAAGTGAAGTGTGTAAAAACTCGGACCTGTCTTGCAAATTAATAATAAGCTTCTTTTCCTCCTCTCCCTCATCCAGACGGATCCACATTTCCCGGGCAACTTTGGACTGTCTCGGGGGCATCTACCAGACCGAGGCCGGGCATGGCCGGGACAGGAACGAGTTCCTCCGGAAACACAACATTGACACCTTCCTCATCTGCCCCCAAGAGGAAAAGACTTCCGTCGACCAAATTGAGCCTCACAAAATCCAGAAAAGCAACCACACGTGGAATCCAGAGCTGCCCTTTGGCAACATCATTGACATGAACAGTGTAAGTGGGCAGAGCTGCAGAATGGAGGGGAACATGGTTAGGATTCAGGCAAGCAAAGATCTGTTTTGATTGTTTTATTGATGCCCAGTGTCACATCTTGTAAGGGAAAACCAACATTACTCATAATGTGCTTCTCTCTTGCTCTCATTTCATTTACTACTAGATGCAGATTTTATTTCTCTGCTGTTATCCAATTCTGTAATCAGCAATTAGTGCAAAAAGGGCATCAACAAAAAAGCACCTTTAATTTGAGTGAATCAGGGCAGCCAGGCAGCCAAATGCTGAGACACTTGGTTTTCCTCAGCGATTCATCCATTTATATGAGGGCTCTTTGCCAAAATGCCCATTGGCCCTGAACAGGAGACGGTTTTAATTCACCCCATCCCCACCTACAGCAGAAGGGTTACGCCCCCTTGTGGTTGTGCTCTGTATTACAGGACCAGCGCTATTAGCTTTATTAACCCTATAAAGCCTGACCTATGAAAGAATTGGCAGAAAATACCAATTTTTTGAAATTGAACCCTTTATTTAGTCCTATAGCAAAATATATTTAAAAAAAAGAAAAATCAAAAAATATGTTATTACACGACCTTTCTGGTGTATGATATATGATATGTACTTGAAGTGCCAATGGTATGGTCCAGGGTGAACAGGGGAAGTGTTCAAAGGTATACAACAGTATTTTGGTCAAGTATTGATTAAACTGAAAACGAAAAACAGAATTTAAAATGTGTATCATATATGATACAAATGGCTTTATAGGGTTAACTTTCATTCATTCATTTGTTTGTGTATCTCATACCATGTTCAGAGAGGTTTTTTTATCTTTAGAAAAGGCAAAACTGATCAAAAACTGAATAATTAATCATACCATCCACAAACTTTCCTAACAGATCCTGGCCTCCTTCACCAACGGCTCGCTGCCACAGCTGCCCAACGCGCGGCACTCCACCTCCAAGGAGATTAACAAGCGCATCGAGCACGCCATTAAGGTCCGCAGCAGCGAGCGCATGCACAGGGAGCACATCACTCCCCTGACCCTGGTGTTCAAGGACGCGCACATCGAGGGCAAGGTGAGGCGGGAGAGCCAGGTTCAACGGGTGCTTGGCGGGGTGCACATGTACTTTGCCACAACTGCAGCGGAATAGAGCCTTTTCACCGCAGCCAGTGTGACATGAAATAGCAGGTAAACACAGGTACTGACACTATGACATTAATTAAGGTTCTGTTCCATTTAGGTCTAACAGAGCCAGGGTCCTGTTGTTGTTCATGCTGGCTCACTGGAAAGACTCTGCCACACCAAATGGGAACCTTAATTAATGTCACAGTGTCAGCACGTGTCTTCGCCTGTTATTTCACGTCAAAATGACTGCTGTGAAAAAGCTCTATCGCCACGTTGACTGTGGCATTCTTTACGTTGTGACACTCACCACGTCTGATGGTCTGCTCCTCACTCTCTCAGTTCTCCCAGATGAGAGAGGAAATGTTCAACACCAACCTGGTCTGCTCCTTCATCCTGCTTCTCTTTCTCATGGCTGCCCAGGCTCTAATCCCCGCCCCCAGGTAGACTGACACCAAGAGCGCCCAATCAAACTTCATCCTCTCCTTTTTATATGTTACCAATCTATTTTCCCTTATTGTAATGTAATACAAATGCATAAACGTTAAGCACTACAATCAACAAAATATCCATCAACAATTAAATTCTAAAAAAAAAATATCAGTATCTTGGTCCAACCCTGTTGAGAAATATCATCCCTGACCTTTTATCTAATCTTAAATTACAGATTAAATTCATGGAGCAACAACGTTTGAGAAAAAACAACACATTTGTCTATTTCAGAGCTACAAGCTGTCATTTTTTTCACTTGCCATTGTGACAGCAAAATCAGAATTAGACATACATTATTGATCCCCAAGGGGAAATTGGGTCAGTCGTTTCTCAAATTCTCAAGAGAAGAAAATATTATAAGTATCAGTGAAATTATAAGAAATAGAAAAAAAGATAAATGTGTATAATACATATAAATATGTGCATTGATCTTACTTGTGCATGAGTCCTTGTTATAAAAGTCTGCGCAATATGTTCATTATATATAAATATGTGCATTAATCCTACAAAAATATTGCAACAATAAAAACAGAAATAGAAAATGAGCATATGTAGAAAGACTATCTATATACACTCTATATACATATATAGTGGTATTGCACTGTTGAATTGTTATAAACGTCTACAGGTATAAATTATTGCACAGTTAAATAACATTTATATCTCACAACCTCATTCTTTTCTCCTCTTGTTCACGCTGCCTCTCATCTCTCTGCAGGCAGTACCCGGCCGTGCTCCAGTTTTCAGTCTTCCTGCTTGCCTACATGCTGCTGCTGCTGCTGGCTCTGGCCGAGGAGTTTAAGTGGACTCCTCTGGCACTGCAGCATCTCTGCTGCTGGATGCATGAAAACAACAGCGCCCGCAACCTGCTCACCCTCACCGCCATCGCCATCAACTTTGGCTTGGCCTCAGCTGACATGGTGAGACCCTCCACAGCAGCACATCACGGTGTTGGTCCTCCACGTGTATCAGTTTCATTGTAATACTCTCC
This sequence comes from Myripristis murdjan, assembly GCF_902150065.1. NCBI lineage: Eukaryota > Metazoa > Chordata > Actinopteri > Holocentriformes > Holocentridae > Myripristis > Myripristis murdjan. The sequence continues at coordinate 29,795,252 of NC_044003.1, read as the reverse complement.
TGCTGAGTGCATAAACTCATTTTTCTGAAGAGTTTTTTGTGTCATTTGTGTATGCTGTTCTGTGTTTTGGTCTAGGTATGGTGTATTCTCAGGGACACAGGTACAGGGGTGGCTGAGGTAATGGACAGGGTTGGCACAGCTTCACCAAACCAAAGGCCACTCACCCTCTGCACTTACCCTGAGGTAAGGACAACAGTAATCAGTGGAAAATCCCTTATGATTGGTCCTGAGTGGTCTGAGTGTATCTTGGGAAGACATCATTTGGATCAGCAAGTCACTGTGATGCTACATAATACAGTCCCCCTTCCATTAAAGGATCATACCAGTGATTTTGTTTGTGTAGCGAATTATCCATAAAATATATATACGTCACATTTTTCCTAATCTTTTCCCAAAGCAAGACGTCGTATTTTAGAGCTCCACTATGATTTTTCCTCCCTTTTATCCAGTTATTGGTTTCCGTTCATTCCACTATGATATGAAAATGAACTTTCAGAGACTCCAAACTTTCTTCACACCAGTATTCCATCACCGTAATAAAGTCGTCCACATTAGTTTTCTGTCATATAGACTAAATGACTGGTCAGTGAAGATTTTTTTTCCCCACATCACGATTTGAAGAGTGACTCCCTCAGCTGGCGTTTATCCCCACTCTCTCGTTCTGATCACGTTCCTCCTTCCCTCTGTCTCTCCACTTGGCGCGTAGCTCTTCGTGCTGAGCGGGGTGATCGCCATGGTAACCTGCGCGGTGTTTCTGCGTCTGAGCTCTCTGCTGAAGCTGGCCGTGTTGCTGCTGGTGGTGGCTGTCTACTCCTACCTCATCCACCTGGCTTTCCTCGCACTCAGCCACGACGTGCTGCACAGGTCAGCGTGCCACATGGAAACACACACACACACACACACCAGCATCAACCTCACGCCAATATGGAGTGTGTCTGTAGAGGGGTTTGACTGATATTTTGACATACTGGTTTGCCAGTGTAAATTATTTGTTATTAAAAATCAGATATCAACCCATATGATTCACCTCCTCTAGGTTAGATATTTTGTTATTCTATAATTGATCAGCATGGCCCTGATTGAACTGATTCTAAACCAGTGCCTCACAGTCTAAATACATTTCAGCAGTTTTTCCACTGTGCTTAAGATAAATTCTGCTGAGAATAAAATAGTCATTGAACCATATGTTTTATTGACTGTTTAATTAATCAGTATTGCACTGAGCCAGTATTGCACTGCCGTTTATGTCTTTGGTCTACTATTAATGCTACAGTAATGGTCAGCAGATTAATGCTGTGGCATGCTAATGGAAGCAGATGTTTGAGTTTCACATCAGTTAAACCTTTGAAACCTGTGCAAATTTAATTCAAAAACATGGAGGGAAAGGCCATTAACAAAAAAAAAAAAGAAAGAAAATTACCTGCTGGATGCTGGATCGATGTCAGATTTTTTTTAGGTTTAAATGATTTGGAAAGTTCACAAGCATTCAGTGAATCAGCCAAATTTTCATTTGTCATTTATATTTCTATCTATTTTCTGTAGGTTTCCAAAAAAACATTGTTTCAGTCAACCTACACACACATACACATACAGTAGCCTCACCACTGAAAAGACATACATGTGCACACATACACGTACTTGCACATTATAAGCATGCATATACACACACACGTATCTGTCAGCATGCAGACACAACCTGATGCCTACGGTCTGCCAGATGTACACAGAACATTCTGTGATTCGCCTCATCTGGCATCACTTGGATTTGGATTTCAATCATCTGTTTATTCACAACAGTCCCACCTGTCTCCCTCTCTCCCAGGTCTCAGTATCTCCGGAGAAAAGGAATCTCCATCCTTCTCATGGCCATGTTTGTTGTGGCTGTCTTCTATAATGGCCGGCAGGTGGGTACTGGATACTGCAGACTCATATTTGAGCAAAGTGTTCAGCACTGTTTTCAGCATACTGCAGTTTAGTGTAAGTCGGAATTTCGGTTATCCCGTAATTTTCCTGACCTGGAAGAGAGTAACCACAGAGCATGCAGTCAGCTCAGTTGAGTTGAGTTGAGTTTTTGTTGTCAATTTCAGTTTCATTTTCATTCATTTTTAAAGCATGTTTCCAAAAAAACTGGAAGAGAGATTTATATCCACCCAGTATATCAACTTATGTATGACATAAAATGACAAAGATGAAAACTAAATACATTTCTGCTTAATTTTAGTTTAATCAGTTAGTTTTTGAAACACACAAGACAGTTTCAGTAAGTCATCATTTTTTTGTAAGGCCTCGTTATTTATAGCAGTTTATGAAAATGTTTTCATTACTTTCCATTAAAGTTCACATGAGATGACATCACATGACTTCTGCTCCTTGTGAAACAGAGCATCTCAAACAGTGACATCATCATGCACTACTGGTTGTAAATTAAAATTTCAACCAAAGAAACCCTCACAAATCTTAAATCTTTCCCTTCAAAATAAAAGTGTGCTCCTCTCCCAAACTGCTATCCTGTTGGTTTGCACTGGTGAATGATCCCTCCCTGCTGTATGTCCCACCCAAACATCCTGTTTCAACAGGAAATACCTGAAACATGAAAGTAAGAGTCCATTTCATGGAGTCTTATTATCGTTGAGATAATAACCTGCAGCGCACACAGGCAGGTGATCAGTTTTGTGTTTTCCAGTGGGAGGCCACAGCCAGGCTGGACTTCCTGTGGCGTCTGCAGGCTCAACAGGAAGTGGAGGACATGAGGGAGCTGCGGGAGCACAACGAGTGTCTGCTGCACAACATCCTACCTATGCATGTGGCGCGGCACTTCCTGGAGAGGAGCAAGAACGATGAGGTGCAGAGAATACCATGACACCCCTGAGCACGAGTACAACATGAGTACAACGGGAGCTGTAGACTGCAGATGCTTGGAAAGCCTGCTTGTATCTTTTTTTGCATTAAATACATAAGTCTATAATAATTATTTTAACATGTTTGTTTTAGGAGCTCTACTCCCAGTCCTATGATGACGTGGGAGTGATGTTCGCCTCCATCGCTGGCTTCAATGAGTATTACGAGCAGAAAGAGATCAAGCACGAAGGGGTGGACTGCCTCCGACTGCTCAACGAGATCATCGCTGGCTTCGACGAGGTGATTAACTTACTTGTTTGTATATTTATAATAACGTATATTTATAATAATTATAAATACTTTTTTTCTTGTAATTTTTTTTTTTTTTTGATAATTTTCAGTTTTTTCATATATTTTTTTAACAAATTTTGTGGGTAATTTTCTGTCATTTTTCTTGTAACATTTTACTAATTTAAAGAGATCAAGAGAATTCGCTCAACAATTTTGAACTACAATCTGAAATAAATGTATAACACGATGCTGTTCCACAAAGTGATGACATGGTGCTCCTGTGTTCGTCGTCCACCTTCCTTCTTAATCATTGCAACTGTTTTATCATATCATTTTTGAAAACACTGTATTATTACTATTAGTATTATTATCACCGAGTCTTGCTTAAGGACACTTCTGCTGTTGAAGGGTGGGATCCCTATCCACTACACCACCCAGTCCAGTACACTGTATCACTTTCCCTTGTTGTTTCTCCTGTGCCTCTCACCAGCTGCTGGAGGAGTCCTACTTCCACTTTGTAGAGAAGATCAAGACCATTGGCAGCTGTTACATGGCCGCCTCCGGCCTTGCTCCGGACAAACAGGTGGGACAATGCCGATGCATAAGAAAGAACAAACATTATCTGTAATATAGATGTCTCACTGGCATTAAAAGGAAGGTCATGAGGTCAAATGCCAGGTTTCATTCAAAGACACGTGAATGTTGTCTCCAAAATTCATGGTGATCCACCAAATCCATTTGGAGCCAGGTTGTGCTGGTCCTAACCGCTGATCGACCGAGTGCCACGAAAGACAGTGTTGGCTTGTTTTGCTTGTTCGGCACTTTCCATTGAAAGGATGCTGTATTTGTCCTTCCATCACTTAAACATCTTCCTTCCTCTCTCTCTCTCTCACTCACACACACTCTCACATACACACACAGGCATGTATGGATGAATGGAATCACCTGAGTGAGCTGGTTCTGTTTGCCTTGGCAATGCAGGAGACCTTGAAAGAGATTAACAGGCACTCTGCCAAAAACTTTCAGCTGCGTGTGGGTAAGTAGCTGGCCTCCTACCCACACACACACACACACACACACACACACACATTTGCACATACACACTTCAGCAATGGATGGCTGACAATAAATGTATCCCAGGGGGTTTCCAGTGTCATAATAACTAATAATCATTGTAACCGTAAAGCAAACACACAGTGGCACTAAATCCTCCCCTGGCTCTGTTGCACTGGACTGAAACAGGCATAGCCCACGGGCCCGTGGTTGCCGGGGTGATCGGCGCCACCAAGCCGCAGTACGACATCTGGGGGACGACGGTGAACCTGGCCAGTCGCATGGACAGCACCGGGGTGAGCGGACGCATCCAGGTGCCCGAGGCCACGCGCAAGATCCTGGCAGAGTGGGGCTTCATCCTGGAGCTGCGGGGGGAAATCTTTGTCAAGGGGGTGAGTGGCTGAAAAGGCCGAAAACACTGACTGACGCTCTTTGTTCTGATTTGGGTTAGTGAGCTGGAGGCCCAATATGTTTTTTTAAAGGGTAACTAAACCCCACACCAAACCTGAGTGAAGCCTGCCCCCTAATGGTGAAATGATGGCTGGTTTTTGGTGACATCACCAGCCACCACAGACCAGGCAGGACCAGGCAGGACCAGGCAGGCTTGACACAGATTAAGGATTTAGTTAGTCTTTAACAGGATTTCTAATCCAGTTTGTAAATTCAATTTTCATTTTAAGTCCACCAACTGCACAGTGAAATGAAAAACACATTCCCAACTAGAGCAAAACATTTTCAGCATGACAAACAGTGTAAGCCTGTTATTCAGTGGTAAGAGTGCATAGATTGGATAGAATTCAGTTTGAGAGAATATTACTTTCTTAACCCTATAAAGCGATTCATATCATATATGATACACATTTTCAATTCCGTTTTTCGTTTTCAGTTTAATCAATACTTCACCAAAATACTGTTGTATACCTTTGAACACTTCCCCTGTTCACCCTGGACCATACCATTGGCACTTCAAGTACATATCTTATATCATACACCAGAAAGGTTGTGTAATAACATATTTTTTGAATTTCTTTTTATATATATATATATATATATATATATATATATATATATATATATATATATATATATATATATTTTGTTATAGGACTAAGTAAAGGGTTCAATTTCAAAAAATTCAAATTTTCTGCCAATTCTTTCATAGTTCAGGATTTATAGGGTTAATATGATTTATTTCCAGTCGAAGAGGTATCTTTCAAAAGAGTAAACCATGATCAGGCATCTATTAGTGAGTCAGGCAAACCATGTAGCCTCATGCATTAAATTACAAGCTTAGTGGTTTGAGTCTAATGAGCCACATCTCACTTGATAAGGGACAGTTTTCCATGTTGAGTCCACTTCAGAGGGGTGCTTATTAAATAGCATGTGCTCAAGTCCTGCTGCAGCTCCACCTGCTTGTGCTTGCAGGTGAGCGAGCGTCAGGGGAAGGTCCGCACCTACTTCATCAGCACCATGCGCAGCAAGAGAGCCAACGCCGGGACAGAGGGACGCTCGGGGGCGCGCTCAGGCCGCATCACGCTGGCCGGAGTGGTCTTCGGCCTGGTGCAGGCCCGGCAAAAAGAGAAGATCAGAGAGGCCAACGGGGGGTTCAGCCTGGCTCCCAACGGCCTGTAGTGCTGAGGGGTCAGAGTTCAAACAGACCCTTGCTGGTGGAGGAGGGCAGGGTGCAGCCGTCTTGTGTCCACTGGTTTGTTGTGCTGTGGCTGTTGTCTTCTGATTAGCTGTACTTCTTCAAAAAAAAATGGGCAGGTCCAAAGATGGTAATGTAGTTAAGGGATATTCCACCTATTTTGATTTTTTTTAATATATTCTTTCACTTCCCCCCTAGCTGTTATGTAGGACAGCAGTGGCGCTATCTTCCTCTCCAGCTCAATAGCATTTGGAGCATCCAGCCAGTATCCAGCACTCAGTAACTATGAGAGGAAGATAGCACCACTACTGTCCTGAGGATGCAGTCCTGTCAGAGCCTTTGCTCCCATTTCTCCCTGACTTTCTGTCCCTCTCAGCTCCCCAGCTCCTTGTGGTCTCACAAGACAAGAAAACAAAACATAAAGAGGGGTTGTGCTCTAACACACTTAGGAGACCTATCTGGGCTAACAGTGTGTGTAGACACGTAGGGAACTCATTTATTCCCGTGGACCGTCCATGGACAGATTTCTAGAGTGCTGAGGCAGAGCTTTAAATCAGGTTAAAGGGCCATGAGCAGGATCAGTGACTGCAAGACACCTTTAGTTCACTTCGTCCTTTACTTAGAAAGGATCTAACTGTCCCACTGGCTGCTACCAGTTTTTTAATCATCTGAGATCTTGAGAGCTCTGCTTACTATTCTCCATTGCCATACCTAGTCATTAGGCAGCAGGTTTAAGTTGTACAAAGGCCAACATTTTTTTTTAGTTTTTGATAGTGATAGTATTCATATTAGTCTTGATTTAAAAGCAAATGCACACCAAGGACAGAGGTGCTGGTTATGATGAGAGCCTGAACAAAGACGAGAAAGATAGCTCCTCTAAATCATTTCTGTACACCAGTGCTATGTGGTTCTCCTTCACATCTTTATTCAGACGCTCAGATTAAACTCCCTGAATTCGCTCCAGGGAGTCCTCACGCCTCCAGGCCAAAATACAGAATACCTCAAAACAACCTGTGCAACCTCTCTTAGATTACCAGTGGCCTACAGAATACTGAGTTGTTTTGTACTGTTTAATGTTGCGTCATTCTTAATATTATGACATATCAGTTCATCATGTCATATCCACCCCAGCAACATGACAGAGACACTCAAAGGCTCATGTATGATTAATTGATTACTTTTAGGTTTGATATTGTATTTTTATTCTCTGAATGTAGCCCCTATGAGGATTCTTGTCAGTTGTCAGTGTCAAAATAATCCATATTGGTCTGGATTACTGAGATTAGTGTCAAAAAATCTTCATCCACAAAAGTCGTCGGGTTTGCCTTGGGATACTGACTACACTTATGTTACTGTTACTTGACCTTTTCAGCATTCAACGGCGAATTTCTTTGGTTTCAAGAGTGTGTTTTTAGTTGTTAAGAGTTGAGCCAACCTCATTGCCAAAAATCACAGTTTTCAATCTGTGGCGCTGATCTCACCTCACGTGTTAGTCATGTTGTTAGAGCCTCAAATGAAAAGACGCGGTATTTGGTGGTGAAAATGTCATAACCCCAGTTTTTGCAATTTTCATCGACTTTAACTTCACTTTAAGTATTATGTGCTTCTCTGTGGGTTGAGAACATTCTCCAATGTAAATACATAAAAGCAGAAATGCAGTGTCATCAGGGTGAAAGACATTTTTTTTTTTTCTTTGCTATAAAGTTGACATTTTGGAGAAATAAGGTTTTCACCCAAAAACAGTAGCATAGCTTTTGCTAGGTTTATTTATTTATTTATTTTTCCATAATTTCTACTAAACATATTTAATGGTCTACTTTTTCTGCTAATAAAATCTGATGAAAATAAATCTGAGTGAGTGATGTTGTTTCAGGTCATTGTGCATATAATTCATCTGCTGTGAGGGGAGCCCTGGGCATCACATTGGTGGCCTAGGGTGAAGCTGAGGGATGACTTACTCCTGCTCCTGTGTCCTGCAGTGCACACTCTGCATTTAACTTTTGAACTTCTCCTGCCATCTACAGGCCTGCTTCTATCTGTGAAACTCCATCTGCCTCAGCTGTACAACAAACCTCTGGCCCGTGCTGGAGCAAATTTTACCATCTGATGTTGCACATCAAGCATCTTATGATAAAGTGGAGGTAGTATGCCTGCCGTGTGCAGGAATTTTGGTTTCATTTGGTTCATCTAAAAGCTTAGCCAGTTTGTAAAGTTATAAATTCATCATAATTAGACTAGCTTTTGTTAGCTTTTTGATGGATTGTGGTAGGGCTGCCATTGAATGCCCTAAAATCAATATCAGCAGCCGACAGCCAAACTAATGTGATCTAATGGATGAGCCCAGTCCTCCTATGAAGAGCTTTCACAGCCACTTTCCTCTCTTACTACTCTAACAGCAGCCTATTCAGGTATATTAATCAACCCTGGGAAAACATTGGGCCTGTTACATTTTTGTTTAATTTTTTCCTGACACTCCTTATTTTCTTTTCTTTTCTTTTTTTTTTATTCACTGATGTGACGCACAAACCGTGCTTTTATTTATTTATTTATTTATTTATTTATTTATTGGTTGCTTGGTTGGTCGGTGCAATAGCGTAGTTAAAAATTATTTCACAAGAAATTACTGAAAGCGTAATTCAGAGCGTAATATACCGTATTTTAGCCTTTGCTACTAAGCTGCGCTCAGTGTTTGACTTTTCCAGACGACTGCTCCTCACTCGATTAGTAGTGACTGCGCCAAGCGCGGGTATTCTGGCAAGCATGCACCAAAGATTGTATATGTTCAAAAAGAGTAATCACTCAAAAGTATAAAAAATAATTAAAAAGGCACACTTCCTGTCTTCAAAAGTGGGCGTTAACCCTCATCCAAGTGTTCAGCCATTCATTCATTCATTCATTCAGTCAAATCAGCAATTTTGTTGCTAGCATTGGCATCTTTCATGACAAATCAATTTGTAGTGGATGACTGGGAAAAATGCTGAAAATAGATAGATAGATAGATAGATAGATAGATAGATAGATAGATAGACTCTTTGTTGTAGTCCAAGAGAAAATGTGTTGTCCAAGTCTGTACAATACTTAGGTAAACACAAAATAACACCCTCACACTCAACACACCAAAAATACATAAATGTTACTCTTTATATTAAAAAAAGGCTTATATGTATGATGCTTATTCTTGAGAGCTGCTGTGGCTGAGGGAATGACAAGTTCCTGTTAAAGAGTACCCATCTCTAGACTGTGGCCTGTCTGTGCAGCTGAATGGGAGGAGAATGGAATAGATGTGAAGGGCAGGTTTTGGTTTAGCAGCTTAGCAGTTCAGCAGCTTTAGCAGGCTAGTGATTGGTGCCCGGGGGCGCCGTATATGGGGGAAAGTTAGGACAATTCCAATGGCCCTTGCCTGACAGGGGCCCCAGAAAATAGGTAAAAACTAATATATATATATATATATATATATATATATATATATATATATATATATTTATTTATTTTTTTATCTCCCCCCCCCCCCCCCTTTTTTTTTTTTTTTTTTTTTTTTTTTTCAGGGGGCCCAAAATTACTGGCGGCGCCCCTGTTGGTGCGGCTCCACCATGGTCTTGCTGTCAGACATGATGGTGTCCTGATTAAGGATGAAGAGAATATAGGCAACAGCAATCGTTGTTATAATATGATATAATAAAAAAGAATAAAATAAAGGATAAAATAAATTTTAAAAAAAGAAAGAAAATGTAAGGACAGTTCAGAAACTTCCCTGCTGCTCCTCGTGATGACGTTTGTGGTCCCCTGAACACACATGCAGAGTGAGAGCTCTTCACTTTCCTCTGCTCTCTGCCTGTGAGGCACGCGGGCTCCGCCACTGTGTCTGCTTTGATTGTTGTGGCTTCTTGTCATCCCGGTGAAAGTTAGCCTCGCAGTCAGGTCATCTTATTTTGCTGTAATACTCGAGAATTATGGCAGACTCTCAAGAGGACAAGCTTTACAGAGCCGAGTACGCCAAAAGCGGCCGCGCATCATGCAAGAAATGCAAGGAAAACATCGCTAAAGACTCGCTGCGAATGGCCATCATGGTGCAGGTAACGACGTCTTGTGTGTGTTCCTTTGCAGAAAGCAGCTAAGTTAGCTAACTTACCGCCGAGACTAGCTTGCATGTTGTGCATAACTCGCCTGTTTGGAAGATCAACCAGCTTCTGTTTGTTTATTTTTTAGCATGTAAGGGCTCATTTCAGAGTGCGAACGTGTAGTTGGCATCTTAACAGCTTTACGACAGGCCCTCGTTAGCATTTAAACAGCTAGCCAATGACTTCCTCACAAAGAGCCGCTGATCTTCATCAATGCTTCAGTCTCATCCCGGAGTTACGCATGCTTGGGCTGTTAGAAATCATAGCAAACAGCCGTTTATGCGTTAGAGATTTACCAGATTACCACCTTCAGATTACGTCGTGCCAATAAGTAATCTAGAGCAGCCCAAACAACATGTGTGAGCAAGCAACTCTCACAAGCCAAAAATCCGAGAAATGAAACTTGAGCCTTTGTGAAATGTGTGCTGTGTGCATCAGCCCTGTCTGTAAAAGGAAAAATCACGTTTTAATGCAGTGTTTTAATGGTGATTGCACTTGCAGCACATATTGCATATCGTATACCAAGATTGCATTTTGAATTTCCGAATATGCTATCTCGCTCCCATACATGCTGAAATGTATATTTTAGAAGTGGCAATAAACTGATTGTGATAACAGCTCTGTTGGCTCATGATCATCGCACAGATACCTGGAAATAGTTGTATTTTCACCGCTGGGCTTACGCTACGTCTGGTGCTTTTGTGGCTGCCCAAAATAAGTGTCCTGATTCATGGCCCGTGGAGCAGATCCAGCCTGTGCAGCACAGATCTGCCACAGTCACACTGAGTCCCTTCACATAAACACAAATCAAAGCGATCTGATTTCTGATTTCTATAGGCTGCGCTGTATTTCCACGGTTCGGTTTGTTTTACGGGTTTTGGGACACAATTTCGTCTCAGTTTGTTTTTTACATCAGGGAGGAAAAACACTCCATTTCCATTCTTTTCTGTATTGTGTCTTGTTTGCAAAGATAACTTTTTTCAGTCAGAGATTTGGCATAACAAAATGAAATCAAATACTCTTTCGAAGGCAAAAGTCCACTTAGACTATTTAAAACAAGCATGAAAATACTTGCAGTATATTCATTAATTCCTCAGCTCAGTGTGTGGTTGCATGGCTCTCAGACAGTGGATGTGTTTGTAAGACTGCACTTTGTAGGGTGTAGTGTGGATTGAAAGGTTTGTATTTTTTAAAGTAGGGGTTTTACACCCCTATTAATTATTTAAGGCATCACATTAGTGTAAAGCTGGCTCCATACAGCAGTATCTCATGTACTGAACATTTTCTGTTTGTTTGTTGTCCCCTAGTCGCCGATGTTCGATGGGAAGGTTCCCCACTGGCACCACTTTTCATGCTTCTGGCAGCGAGCAGCTGCTCAATCCACGGCTGATATTGCAGGCTTTTCTGACCTGCGCTGGCCGGACCAGGAGAAGGTCAAGAAGGCCATCGAAAGTGGGGGAGCTGCAGGAGGTCTGTGCCATTTTGACTTTTTCCCTCTAGTTAGAGATTGGTAAAAGAGCACAGTGCCAAAAGTCTGCATACTTCTGAAAGTCAGTGGCCAGTCACCTTCATTATTGAGCTTAGTTGAATGTGGTCTGCCTCTGATGTCAATCCAGCATCACTGATCTGACATTTAAGTGTATAATTTAAAGATTTTTTTTTCTAAATTTATGTTTTCAAATTTTCTTTTCTAACTAATGTTCTGGTGATTTTTTGCCTTTGTCCCCCATGTTTTTGAAAGAAATCAGGTGCATTTGCTCAGTTTTATGTGGTTTACTTAATCTTCATTTCTGGAGAAAAACAGCTGTGTAACACAACTTGGCTCGCTAATCAGCATGAACCTTAAGAGGCATTTTACAAACACGCACAACTACACCCCTTCTACAGCATGGTGAACATTCAAAGTGAATGCTTAACTTTCAGAATGATGCATTTGAATAATTAAAGCACAGACATTATTTGTGGGGGAAAAATCGTTTTGCCAAATCATAATGACATAGTCACTGAAGTGTGAAAGGGTGATATGTGTCACCCCGGCTGAACTGACTTTACCTCCCAATGACCACTGTCACTGTGATATAAATAAATAATGGTTATGTCAATATCTTTATATCTACATTTATAGTTTGCTTTTTTCTTTTTTAATGTATTCCTTTAATCCTTTACATATATTTCATTGTGAGGAAGCAATCGAAGTAAGCTTATTGGCTGTTTGTGTTCATTATCTGCAGTTTTAATCGCATGTTAATCACATTGTGGTCCAATAAGTCCTTCAGTCAATCAGTTATTGTTACGTTATGAACAACTGTCAGTAGCTGAATTGAATTACTGACAGTTGTTCTTTGGCTTCCCTGTCATAGGCAAAGGGGACCAGAAGGGCGGAGCTAAAGGAGAGAAGTCACTGAATGATTTTGCGGTGGAGTACGCCAAGTCAAACCGCAGCACATGCAAAGGCTGTGAGCAGAAAATAGAAAAGGTGAGGTTTGCACACAGCAGAACACCTTCTGGAAACAACACATACCCTGCCTGGGCCAGTTTCACATCAGAGTGATTGCGCTGTCTGAGATCAGCATGTAAATGGTTTGAAAAGTTTGGATTGGAGAGATTTTGTTGGTTCAGACTGTTCACAAATGGCTTGTTGCCATGTGTATCACAATATTTAACCTTTATGAACTAAACACTGTATATTAAGTAAGCCTGACCGTACAGGTTAATTTCATTGTGTTAGTGAAGTTTCTGACCCTTGGGCCTCTCCTTCAGGACCAGATTCGTGTGTCCAAGAAGACTGTGGACCCAGAGAAGCCCCAGCTGGGTTTGATAGACCGCTGGTACCACACGGCCTGTTTTGTGAGCCGCAGGGAGGAGCTGGCCTTCAAGCCTGAATACAGCGCCACTCAGCTCAAAGGTTTCAACGCACTGCGAGCCGAGGACAAAGAGGAGCTGACCAAGAGGCTTCCTGCTGTCAAATCTGAAGGGTGAGGAAGAGGATGGTCTTTAATGTGTTGCTAAACAGCAGAGGCACATTTTACTAGGGATCGGCTAAATCAAATATCAGCCCCGGCCGATATTAAGAATTTTTCAATATTCAGTGTTGTTACAATTTTCGTGTCATTTTTACACAGACACTTTTGATAAGCATTTTTTTTCCTGCTAATTTTCTGGTGTGTCTGTGTGTGTCTAAATATGTTATTAACGTGTTTCCAAGCGCTTTTGTGGCTGCATCAAAGAAGCTTACTTACTAAGGCAGTGGCACACAGTCAGGAACAAACTTACGAGTGAATAACAGGCTCATTTACTGGAGAACAAATAGCCTTTAAACCAGCACAAATATTACGGCCTGCATAACAAAAATGTAGGCCACACACACAAAAACAAAGTAACCAGTAAATAATAAAGTGATTTACTGTAGATCAATGCTGGAACAGAATTAGATCAGTAGTCTACTGTGTTGTAGGATAGTGGAGAGTAGTGCGCAGGTTGTAGTGGTAAAAGGAAAAAAAAAAAAGGCCATTCGGTTGCCTGGTTATTCCAAATAATTAGGTACGGGATAATTGAGGTCCTACTTTAATGTTAAACATTTGTTAATTCAAAGCAAGGTTTGTGTTTGCATTTCTCATAATTTTTGACATTGTAATTTTCACATTACCAGTGAATGTACAAGGAGAGGCATTATGCTGGTGGAGAATAGTACAATGGTGTCCATGGTATTCTTACAGTATTTTATGTGTAGACTGGTTAGAATATTGACATTTAGAGAACCTGCACCTCCAAAAATATAAGGCAGGACCACAAGGTCAGTGATTGGTCCGCTAGATGGGTAATTTTCAAATGATAGGCCCCTGTGTGGAGTCAGGCAGGTGGTAGGAAGGCTGTGTTAATGCGTTCTTTTCACATCAACACGAAGACAAAGCCCCAACAAATTCTTTACTACAGAAAACGCTGGCATGTAGTAACATTGAATTCTCTACAAATTTAAATGACATGTGTTCAGCAAAGAGTAACACATTTTATTGAATGTAAGAATAAATGTAAGACAGTGTTTTTCAACTAAATATAGGCCTAGGACAAATGCAGCATTCCACCTAATAATGGATTTTAAGTGCATTCACAGCATAAGTACTTTTTGATTGCTCTGGTTCACCTTACAAAACATACGGTATGTCTCAGAACAAATAGTACCTCAGCATGTGGGGCCTGGCATCACAGAATTTGGGAGCCCCTGTACTACACTGCTTAGTACTGCTTCCGTGTTGATTTCACTGAAAGTGAAGACAACATGATGCCTGTTGTCATCTCTCCTCAACCGGCCGGAGCTGAGGTTGTTTGAAAACATGTGCTGATGTTGCCAACTCATCCCCAAATAATTCACACTGCAAGATGTTACTAAATTCATGGTGAGAAATATCCCATATTATCACTTTGGACACTGCCTGTGTGTCTGGCAGCATATTCTCTGTTTCATGAGAGGATCCATAATATTGCTTCTTTGTTTATCTGTGCTTCAGTAGTGTGGTATTAAAAACATCTTGGCAGCGCTGCCTTCTGTTACAGAGCACGCCTCTGTGCACACAGATTCTCTTTAGCAGAGCTATAAATGCTCACACTGGTGTAGGCCACTACAATGTAGATATGCTGCAGAGCTGTATATTGGTCAGGTCCGCTGTGTGTTAGGTCCAATGGTGCATCTTCCATCATCAGCAGGGGCCCCAGTCGGAGCCTCTCTGTCATTCAGGGTCCTGCAGCACAGGAAGATGGCTTTAAAGGTATCGCGAAAAGTGCTCATTGTGTAGGCATAGAGGAATGGGTTAACAGCGGAGTTGGCGTGTGACAGGATGATGGCGGCGAGCAGCAGCTCCAGCGGCACTGAGCAGTGAGGGCAGAGCAGCAGGAAGCAGTTAATGATGTGCAGCGGGATCCAGCAGACAGTGAAAAGGAAGAGGACCAGGAAGAGAGACGTAGCGGTCTTGATCTCTCGGCGTACATTGGCCGCAGCCCTTGTTTGCCCTTCCCCTACTCCGCCATGCTCAGCTGCGATGCGCCGCATTTGCCGCTTAACGGTGGCGAAGATCTGGGCGTAGATGAGGAACATTACCACGAGGGGCGTCAACACGCAGGCAAAGAAATTGAAGAAGACCATGTAGTTCATGTCCACCACAAAGACAAAGAAGCAGTAGCCCGAATCAGGTGGAGGCTTGTGCCAGCCCATCAGTGGCACAAGACCGATAAGGAACGCCAGCAGCCACATGCCCACGATTATCAGCAGGGCATTGCGTGGTGTCATCAGTGCCTGGTAGCGGAAGGGGAGGAAGATGGCCACGTAGCGCTCCACCGCCACCGCCAGTAGGCTGAAGATGGAGCTCTGGGTCAGCATGATCAGAACACTCAGCATGAGCAGACACAGGTAGAGGTTGTACCGCGGTACACCCATATCAGTCAAGATGGCACAAGGAATGGCAAGTGCACCCACGCAGATGTCAGCCACAGCAAGCGACACCAGGAAGTAGTTTGTGACAGTGCGCAACTTCTTGTTGAGGCCCACGGCGACACAGACCAGGGAATTGCCCACGGTGGAAAAAAAGGCAATGACCAGCTCAGCCGCCATGTATGGAACATTAGGAGAGATGACCAAGTCATCAGGTGGAGGTGGTGCTGGAGAAGAGCGAGAGGAGGAAGAGGAGGAGGAGAAGTTCCAGAGAGGTCGCAGGAAAAGCGAAGGCAGACGGGATGGGTTCCCAGGAAGGATGAAGGTGTCCAAGTTCAGCAACGCAGTGGTGTTCTCCATAGCTGTCTTAAATAAAGAGACAAGATCAAGTCAGAGGTTTCCAGCTTGATTACTGCATGGATATTTTTCCTCTTGCAACAGAATGAAATGCTATAAAAGTAGTAAAATTACTCACCTATCAAGGCAGAAGGAACATTCTTAAACACACATGTTGTAGCATTATGTTTCACTCTTAAGTACCAGGAGACTGCATCGGTGTCATCCTAACAGCATACCCCTGTCCTTGCACTGAAAGTCACACACACTCTCTCACACCTCTGTTTAAGTCATGCTGGACCTGAGATAGGCGGGTTGACGCTGTTTTATAGAATTCCTGACCCCCTCCCCCCCTCCCTTTGGGTGTCAGCTGTTTTCTTATGTGGGATGTTTGTGATATGTTTCTCCAATGTCAAAGGATTAGCCCGACTGACTAATGAAGTAAATCTGTGTGTCTGAGAAAGATTTCATATGCATGCCTCTCTACCTGGGGGGCAGTAAAAACCTCGTGGGTAGCTGATTAATTTTCCTTATTATCAGGGTAGGGTGGGTGACATCAGTAATGATGCCTGGGGACAGAGACGTGCTCGAGCTTGTGGGTGTGTGTGTCCATGTCCGTTTACTGATGGGGCTCTAATGAATTTGTTTAATGAGTAAAGGTGTCATATTCAGACTTGTTTTTCCCTGACCGTTGCTGTTGTCCCATGTCCCTTCTGGCCTCATTTAGGAACTTCACCTGGGGTTTTTATTAAGGGACATAACTTAATCTTTCCAAACTCTTTTCTAATCAAGCAGAAATTGTTTTTTAAAAACTGGTCTTGAGGAAAACTGTTTGAACTTCCCATTTGTTCTTGCAGAAAGAGGAAAAGTGATGAGGTGGATGGGGTCTCAAAGAAACAGAAGAAGGCGGAAGATGAGGAGAAGAAAAAGCTTGAAGAGCAGTTGAAGGTATTTCCAGTGTATTTTGCATCATTTTGGCTCACAGAGATTTCCCATATCATTGAGACTGAATACAGATTCAGAAAACATGTTGAGAGAGGCAAGTTTCTTAATGCGTTGCATCTGTTTATGTAATATTTACAGGAGCAAAGTCAGCTGATCTGGGGAATCAAGGACAAGCTGAAAAAGTACTGCTCCACCAACGACATGAAGGAGCTGCTAATTGCAAATGGCCAGGAGGTTCCTTCTGGAGAGTCCAATGTGAGGAGGCCTTGTCTCTATTTGTCAGCTCTCATCTTCAATTAACAGCTATTCCTCTGATTCCTGATGCTCTCATCCTCATGCTATTCCACGGCTAGTAAGTTTGTGCTGTTGAATCGACAGGTGGTGGACAGCCTGGCAGACGGCATGGCTTTTGGAGCTCTAGAGCCATGCAAGGAGTGCAGCGGCCAGCTGGTGTTCAAGGGTGATGCTTATTACTGCACTGGCAACATCTCAGCCTGGACAAAGTGTGTGTTCAAAATCACCAAGCCCATACGTCAAGACTGGGTCATCCCCAAGGTAGGCCGGCTCAGCTCAGGAGGTCTGTCCTTCACCTAAAGCCTTGGTTGTTGCCCTCAAGTTAGTCAGCATCTGCCAGCATTATCTATATGATTTAAAAAAAAAAAAAACACTTTATTTTATAGTTACATAAAGAGCTTCCATTTGTATCTGCTCGCTTGTCCTTTTAGGAATTCCACGAGGTTCCCTTCTTGAAAAAATTCAAATTCAAGCGACAGGACAGATTGTATCCCAAGGTGGCCCCGGCCCCAACCCCGACTGCAGCTACAGCTGAACCACGGGCCAGTGCGTCCAGCGCCCCCACTAAATCACTACCTGAGGGAGCGCCTGCAGGTGAGCCAAAAAGCCCTCTATGAGTCTGTTTCTTTGGTATAAATATGATAAATTGGAATTTAAATCCTCTGTGCCAAGTTTCTAGTTTGATTTGATTTGATGCCTTGCTTTTTATGGACAGAAATAATTATATCAAAATATTATATCAAGAATTCTCTTTACTATCTTAAGAAGGTTCAGTATAAGACTTCATGCTATATTACAGCAAAATACTACTCTTTAGTTCAGTTTTAGTTGATTTTTGTTTCGTTTGGTAAATAAATGAGACTAAAATAAATGATAAATCAGACATCAGATATTTGAACAGTTTTCTTATGTTCCAGTCATAGTTTGTAATACGTAAGTGTGTTTGTCTCCTTTCAGACAAACCTCTTACAGGTATGAAGCTTTTGGCTGTGGGCAAACTGACCAAGAACAAGGATGAACTGAAGTCTGCTGTGGAGGAGCTGGGAGGGAAGATAACTGGCACAGCTAATAAGGCTGCTCTCTGTCTCAGCACCAAGAGTGAGTACCTAGTCAACAAACCAGTTGCCAGTTGGCTTATCTCATGAGCACAGGGAATAGCATTGTAATGTACACAACATTTCTCCCTTCTCTAACTTGCTCTGTCTTGCTCTGACTCATGATTTCAGAGGAGGTGGAGAAAATGAGCAAGAAGATGGAGGAAGTGAAAGAGGCTGGCGTGCGTGTGGTCTCTGAGGATTTCATCACAGACATCAAGTCATCTGGAAAAGCCCTCCAGGAGCTGGTGTCCCTGCATGCTATCTCGCCCTGGGGGGCAGAGGTCAAACTCGAGGCCCAGGCTGCACCAGTGGCCTCCAAGTCTGGAGCAGTGGCCACCAAGAGCACAGGCAGAGTGAAAGAAGAGGAAGGTAAAGGCTTGCCATTGTTTTAGTTCATCATTACAAAAGTGCTGATTATTTTAATTGCCTGTCAATAAGATATTAATGTTGTTATGGCAGTTCAAACAACAATTAACAATTCAGATTTGGTAGATGCTTTTATCCAAAGTGAAGTACATATGAAATTTTTTAAACCACAAGCAAACAATCATCTAGTGAATAACCAGCCTTATTCCTACCTGAAACAGACCTCTGCCTTTGGCAATATATAGTACTTAGTTACCTTCATGCTTAACTGCAACACTTATTTGAATAAAAAAAAAAAAGATAATTTGTCCAAAAATCAGTTATAAATTTCATTAAAACTTTTCTCTAAAAGTTCTTAATATGTATTTCATTTAACTGTGCAGTACCTGTAGACACCCTGGATCAAAATATGAGGTCAAAGACTAAAAGCATCTGGTTGTGAATAATTGTATCAACACTATGACAGGTGGCAGCAAAGCCAAGAAGATGAAACTTACAGTCAAAGGAGGAGCTGCTGTGGACCCGGACTCAGGTAGGCATGTGTGCATGCTTAAATCATGATCTTGTTAGCAAATCTAAACTATCCTGATTGTATTCCTGAGTACCTTGGATATTCGAGGATACTATCAAGAATAACCTTTTTTTTTTTCCTTTCTTTTTTTTGTCCTGACTTTGGATCATGATTGCTCAGGCCTGGAGAACAGTGCCCATGTGCTGGAGCAGAGTGGGAAGATGTACAGTGCTACTCTGGGTCTTGTGGACATTGTCCGAGGAACCAACTCCTACTACAAACTGCAGCTGCTGGAGGATGATGTACAGAAACGGTCAGTCTCACTGCAGAGAAGGAGGATGTTGATTGATGTAGTCCAATTACTGATCAAGAGGCAGATTCAGGTCAAGCACTTTCATGTAATTTATATCCTAAAGCAATAGTTAACCCATTTTGTAAACTGTGACATTATTTCACTCCCCCCCTAGCTGTTATGTAGGACAGTAGTGGTGCTATCTTCCTCTCATTGTTACTCAGTGCTTGATACTGGCTGGATGCTTCAAATGCTAACTGTTAGCTAACTGTTATTTTTGAGAAAGTTACTCATGGGGAAGTCCACTTCAGTGGCAGGAGGCTAACAGTTAGCATTTGGAAGATCCAGACAGGATCCAGCACTCAGTAACAATGAGAGAAAGATAGCACCACCTATATAACCACTCAAGCTCAAGTTCAAGTGTTTATTTTGCCATTTGTCCAAGTACAGGTGCACAGGGGCATTGGAATTCTTGTAGGGTTAACTCAGTCATTGAATTTTAAAAATAGCACATATAATTAAGCACATAGTAAAAAAAGTCCACAGAGTAAAAAAGGTCCACATTCTAATAAATATACTAATAAATATGTAAGTGCAAAAGGTGCAATAATGTCTCAATGGGTCAGAGTCTGAGATGGGGTATAGTATGGGATATGAGCTATTATCAAATATTTCAAAAAGGGTGAACTATCCCTTTAATGGTAATTGTGGGTATGGAGTGTCTAGTTTATCTCTGGTAGCTCAAAGGGCGGCAGAGATGATCAGCAGACATAGACCTCTAGAAAAAAGCAGCTATGCACCAGGAGCCAGACATCGCAGATATATTGATCGGCTTGTCAGAGAGCTCAGGCAGGATTTACAGTGGAAGAATCGCCAAAGTCCTGCAGTGTGATACTTTTTGCAGTTATAAGGTGCTGTAATATAAAAGACTGATGTTGTGCATACAAGATCCAGATGGTTAGTTCAAGCGTGCCAAGCAGCAGTACTATAAATCAAGCATCGTCTGCTATCAAAATGATGGTTTTCATCACTTGAGAAAAATCATTTTTACCATTTATTTCACATCTTTTGAGCACTGTAATAAAATAGACTGGTACTTCATAAAATTGTTTAAAAAAAAAATGTAACCTCAACAAGGACTCATCTTTGCCGAAAATGTGCAGACACATACAGTCTTGTTTTTTGCATTCAGAAAGAGCTACTCATTTTCTATCTTTGACAACTTCTGTCAACATATTTGGTAAAATATGCTGATTCTGATAATTGGAGATCTGTAATTTATTTTTAAAAAATTGCTGTTAACTTGCTAGTTGTAGCTTGCAAACTGCACCACTGGACTGTAACAACACTTAGCGTTTACACTCATCCCAATCTGTCACATATGTGTAGGTACTGGGTGTTCAGGTCCTGGGGCAGAGTTGGCACCACCATCGGAGGCAACAAGCTCGACAAGTTCCATGATAAAAACTCTGCCATGGACAACTTCCTGGGTGTGTACAAGGAGAAGACGGGCAACGCCTGGGGCTCCACCAACTTCACCAAGTACCCCAATAAGTTCTACCCTCTGGAGATTGACTATGGGCAGGTACTGGCATATGCACTTTCCAGTTGCTAACCTGTTGAGTCTGGGCAGTGGTGGCAGGGGCGCTGCCAGGAATTTTGGGCCCCATGAAAAAAAATATCTATATATTTGCTTGATGATGGTTTAATAATTTTATATTAGTTTTTACCTATTTTTTGGGGCCCCTGTCAGGCAAGGGCCCTTGGAATTGTCCTAACTTTTCCCCCATATACGACACCCCTGAGTGGTGGATGAGCAATATTTTGCTACATTATCAGTATATCTATACATTACTCAGTTTGAGAAACCCTGTAGTACTTTGTTCATTAGTGTGGCTTTTCTGTTGCTCTCTTTTTTTTTTTTTTTTCTATACGTTGACCATGGTTTTTCTTGATGGGCTGTGTTGTTTATGTTGCTGAGCAGGACGAGGAGGCGGTGAAGAAGCTGACAGCCTCCGCTGGCACCAAGTCTCAGCTGGCCAAACCTGTCCAGGAACTGATCAGGATGATCTTTGATGTGGAGAGCATGAAGAAGGCCATGGTGGAGTTTGAGGTTAGACTTAAATACTGATTGGAATAAGTGTGTGTGCCTGTAGATGAGTGCATTAGAGAAGTCCTGTTTTGTTTTGTCTTGTTTTTTTTCTGCATGTTTTCATCTTACTTTTTTACTTTTTAATATTGATGAAAGAGAAAAATTCTGTAGAGCCAATGCTTTTATCTACAAAAAAGACTAGTGTTAACAATCCTATAGTGTGCACAATTTAGTGGGTTTTTTTTAACATGCCACAAATTAGTATAATAAATTATATATTAATTCTTATTCTGTGGGTTAGTTACTGTAGATCTGTGATGTTATTGTCTTTTTGTATCGTGAATTCTCATTGAACGTTGTGATTTTCTTGTGTTTTAAACATCTATCTGCCCTGATGGAAATTGCCTCCTTAGCTCATTCTAAATCGGCTTTTCTCTTCAAGTTTTATGTATTTTGTACATAGCCCCTAGGGAAATAAATTTAAATAAATAAATAAAATAAATGGAAAATCATCTCTTATCTCTTCTCCTGTCTTTAGATTGATCTCCAGAAGATGCCCCTTGGAAAGCTGAGTAAGAGGCAGATTCAGAGTGCCTACGCCCTGCTGAGTGAGGTGCAGCAGGTCAGTAACCCACCGCACCTCCTAGAGGATCAGCCTAATTTGGGCCTTTCCAGTGTGTCTGCGCTGAGACAAAGTGTTAATTAGATCTAACCCTCATTTCCATTGGTCATTGCAAGCGAGTGATCCATGACTCATTTCACTCCCAAAAACACACAAGGGTTGTTACTGTGGTCTTTTACTTGGTTAGTACTGTGAGAGTGACAACAAATCGCAAATTTCTCTATTTGTCACACTCAGTACATGTTACTGTTTGCAATATGTGTTGTTCTGGATTTGTGCTATACAGGGGCGGACTGGGACAAAAAATCGGCCCGGGCATTTTGGACCAGACCGGCCCACCACATTCGATAACGCACACCTTTCCGGTCTTTTTGCTCTCTTAAATGTGTATAACAACTGTGCAACTCTTTAAAGCCATAATGCCATGCAATTAGTTAGCTGTCATCAGCAGTGTTGGGCATGTTACTTTGAAAAAGTAATTAATTATAGTTACTAGTTACTTCTACTAAAAAGTAATTAATTACCAGGAAAAGTAACTATTACGTTACTTTTTAAAAAATTGTTCAAATATGTCAAATTACTTGGCTGCCTCAGTCATACGGGCCTATAGTACTATAGTGGAACAATAAAATACAATAGATGAATAGGAATTGAACTTTTTTATTCTCTTGAACAGGCCACAACTGGCCAACACCTTTTGGGCATCTACTTCAGATCAGTAAGTGCAGGTGCCTATCAGCATGAATGGAGAATGAGCCCAAACTGCACATAGGAAGGTCATGGCGACAAACAAAGTATACCACACAAATCCTTTAAATCTGAATCTGATTCGATTGGTATATATATATATCTCAGCCCGGTGCTGAGTAAACAAACTCTTGCAATGACTTTATTTGCCGAAATCATTATGCAGGCGGGACCAAACTACGCAAAAGGGGTTGTTTAGCAATGTGACTGGACCAGCCCAGTGTCAATCGGGCCGCTGATCTACTGATCTTACGGTCAGCTATTTCAATAATAATAATAATAATAATAATAATAATAAAAAAAGTGTCGGGGGACTGTCGGCCCACTTAGCACATCGGCCCACCGGGCAAACGCCCGGTGTGCCCGATGGCCAGTCCACCCCTGGTGCTATATGTTTTCTGGTTTCTATGCTGCGCGTCATCATACAGGAATGATAACAACACTACTGTTGGCTGTTTGCTATTTATGCTATTTATTGTGTTGAAAGTTTGTTGTTACCATGATAATTTCACTGTGGGATAGATAAAATAATTGTCAATCAAAACAAATCAAATCAAATCAATCAAATGTGAGTGTATTTGGCTCTGTGTCATCCCTAGGCTGTGGCAGAATGTGTTCCTGAGGCCCAGATTCTGGACCTGTCCAACCGCTTCTACACACTCATACCTCATGACTTTGGCATGAAGAAGCCTCCGCTGCTCAGCAACTTGGACTACATTCAGGTAGGAATGTACCCATTCTATTACACTTCACATTTTCACTTTTCTTTTATCCTCTCGCTGATAAGCCCTATGCAGAATAGGATTAGAAGGTGTTTTTACAGAGCTCCTCGGTGGTTAATCAGGTGGAGCACATATCATGTACTCTTAAAACTAGTAGAGCTGGGCCATAGAGACAAAATCAAATATCACAATATTTTTGACTGAATACATCTATCGATATTGTAATAATATTATAGGGATGACTAGTAGTGCTTCCATAATATTTACACACGTGTTTTTTCTAAACGTTTATGATTGGCTAACTGTGTACACGTTTACACGTTTACAAGTCCCACCGCTATTTAGTACTCCAGAAAAGATTATTTTTGTCCTCCAACATGCATACAAGATAACAATCGATAGCAAATTCAATCAACTTCCATATCTGTGGTGGCTACTGCTCCTCTGGCGTGGAGTGATACAGGGAGTGCAGACGTTACTAGACCTTTGTGAATGTTGATAACAGGAATATATCTACTGTTCGCCATAACAGCTAGGGAGGGAGTGAAATAATATCAAATTTTTCAAAATGGTTGAACTGTACCTTTAAAAAGGAATGGTCTTCCTATGTAAGACATGGTAACACTAGCATACGTCACGCAAATGTGCATTTAACAAATAGTATTAAATGTGACCTATGACAGACAATGGGACAAGCGCATTAAAGTGTTTGTGTCCCACTGACCAGGCTAAAGTTCAGATGTTGGACAACCTGTTGGACATCGAAGTGGCCTACAGCCTCCTGAGAGGAGGCGCTGAGGACAATGAAAATGATCCCATTGACATCAACTATGAAAAACTCAAAACCAAGATTGAGGTGAGGGGAATTCTTTATTCTTCTTTCTTTATTCTTCATTCATTTGCTTCTGCATGCTTTGTTCAACTGAGAAAATGTAAAGTTTACATTGTAACAAAGTTTGGAAAACTTCTGTGACATGTTTTATTGTTTGTCACACAGGTTGTTGATAAGAGCACAGAGGAGGCTGACACAATTTTGCAATATGTCAAGAACACACATGCTGCTACACACAACACTTATACACTGGAAGTACAAGAGGTAAGTTATTAACAGGAGAAGACATGATTTTATCAAAAACAAGTGTTTTATGTCTATTTTGTACAGTAATTGTGTGCATTAATCCTTGTACATGATTATTGTATTAATACTAGCACGTACCATATGTTGGTGGTTCTGTGTAGCTCCAGGCCTAAACTCATGTGCTTGTATGTTTCCTTTCATCTTCCAGATCTTCAAAATTGTTCGAGAAGGAGAGTACCAGCGGTACCGTCCCTTCAAGGACATGCATAATCGCCAGTTGCTGTGGCACGGCTCACGCACCACCAACTATGCTGGTATCTTGTCTCAGGGTCTTCGCATTGCCCCGCCAGAGGCCCCAGTGGTGCGTGTTTCTCTGCTGCTACATGGCCATCAGCTGCTTATGATGTGTATATTTGTACTGATTTTCTAAATATAGTCAGGCCAGATTACTGTGTTTCATCCGCTCCTTGCAGTCATGCAACTGTTCTATACCTCCCTTTTCACACAGGCTTACATTCTATAAGCATTTTCAGTGCATATTTTATTTATTTTACCTTTATTTAACCAGGAAGTCCCACATATACCGCATGATATACAGAAATTCACAGTAAAACAGGATAAGTATTGAAACAGAGTGGCCTTTCAAGAAAAACAGCTACATGCCTCCATTACCACAGACTTTATAATGCCCTTGGATCAATGGATAGAAATGTTTCTGATTTTAGATGTTGTTAAATGCAAATTATTCTCATCCAGATTACATTTTGATGTCATTTGTGATTGTCTTTATGTTCTGTAGACGGGTTACATGTTTGGCAAAGGTGTGTACTTTGCCGACATGGTGTCCAAGAGTGCCAACTACTGCCACACCTCCCAGTCAGACCCCGTTGGTCTCATCCTGCTGGGAGAGGTTGCCCTTGGCAACATGTGAGTGACACTTTGAATTCTTCGCAGGATGCTGAAAACTTTTAAGGCTTTTTTAAGTTCTTTACAAACTATCTCTGTTATGGTGTAAATGAACATGTATCTTGCCTTTTTTATGCAGGCATGAACTGAAGAAGGCCTCACACATTACAAAGTTACCTAAGGGCAAACACAGTGTTAAAGGTGAGAAAACTGTTTTTGTTTTTTTCTCTTTTTTTATGGCTAAAATGGCTTGCAGTGGAATTTTCATGGATTGTCACTGTGACACATTTGTTAAAACTGCTACAGGGTGTCTGCAGTTCCTTTTTAAAATGTCTTAAATTCGTTTTACAAATATTAGACCATAGAAGTCATTAAATAGTCTTAAATTTTCATTTATGAGCTCTCATTAATAACTTACCATATTCCTATTAATACTTACCTCTGCAAACAGCGCGCCGAAAAGCGCAACTCGCTTTTTTCGTGGCCATTTGGGTGATCCGATGAGTTTTTTTTTTTTTAAAAAAAGGGGGGGGGGGGGGGGGGGGGGGGGGGGGGCGGTCTACTTATCGATCACAGAATTGCGGACGGAATCGCGGAATTAGCCAAATAAAACAATCTATTTTTAACGCGGACATAATAACAACTGCACTGGCACAGCACTAGCCAAAAAGCATCTCAAACAATTTCTTGAAACAAAAGCCAACAACAGTGGTGGGTATACCACAACAAAAAATGTCAGTGTCAATAACTTGTCATGTGCCCTTGAGCATCAATTACAGCTTGACAACGACGTCTCATGCTGTTCACAAGTCGACTTATTGTCTGCTGAGGCATGGCATCCCACTCTTCTTGAAGGGCGGCCCGCAGGACATTGAGGTTCTGGGGTACAGAGCTCCAGCCGCTACACGGCGACTCAGCTGATCCCATAGGTTTTCTATGGGATTCAGGTCTGAGAAAGTGCAGGCCACTCCATTTGAGGTACCCCAGTCTCCAGCAGCCATTCCCTAATGATACGACCTCGATGAGCTGGAGCATCAAACACCTGATGTGAATTTTGCCGTTAAACTCCTTGTTAGAGAACAGCAACTTGTGCAAAAAGTACTGAAACATTGAACAGTTGGACATGTGCATTCAAAAGTTTACAGAAGGTCACATTAAGTTCACCTGTAAAGGTTATAATGCATTTTAGGTTCATCCTGAAATTTCACCCGAAAGCCGAATATCCCTAACTTTTTGTGAGTAGTGTAGATTGTCTAACAAAGTGAAGACTTGCTACTCCGCGCTATTTTCACTGGCTAACAGCTGCACACTGGCTTAGCTTGTCTACTCAGAGAGGAGGTATCACTTCGGCTTATTTTTCATATTCAATCTGTGTTATCACATGCATATTGCTGCTCATTCATTGGTAGTTGAATTGTTAGGTCCTGTTTGATAAGTAATTTACATTTTTAAAATAAATAATAATTTAACATATTGTTAAAAAATTAAATTAAAAAATTAAAAAATGTCTGGAGTCACGCTTACTGGTAAACATCCACTCCTTCAAGATAATTTATTATGTTCTACAACTCATAAATATACATTAACACTACATACTGAGTGTTTGAGCAACACATCTCTGTGCTACAAAAGATCCGTGGTAAAAGTACCCCCCTTGACTTGTGCAAATTATATACACAGCAATATGGCATGTCATCTCAAGTGCCTCTGGCTAATACATTGTTACAATACAATGTTTGTCTTTCCCTCCTTCAGACTATAATGCATTAACATTTTTTTCTTTCTTGTCGGCAGGTTTGGGTCGAACTGCCCCTGATCCAGCTGCTACTGTCTCTTTAGATGGGGTGCAAGTGCCTCTGGGAAAGGAACCCATACTAACATTGATGATACAAGTCTTCTGTACAACGAGTATCCTTTGCTGACTTTCGTTGCGGGGTTTATGAATTTGACAATATATACAAATGATTTCATTTTTTTTTCTTGCATAGCTGTACAATGTATATCCTAATGGTCTAGAAAAGTGGAGAGTGGAAAAGTAAGCCCCACTCTTACATGTTCAGTTCTTGTTGTCATTGAATAAAGTGAGTGTGTCAAGTGCATGTAGCAGCTTCTAACCTTGAGTAAACTGAAGTTTCATTCCTGTGCTTCTCACTGAACTATTTGACAAGCTCTCACCTGACTCGAGGCCCAAATTTCCCAGTCCAATGTCAAGATTGGGTCAAGTGCACTGATGGTCGGCATTTCCAGTCTTGTAGTGGGAAAATAGCTAAGAGCACTTAGGGATATTTTGCCCATAATCATCAATCATTCAATCATCACACAATCATTTTTGTGTGAAGTACTCACAGTGTGGTGAGTACTTGACAGATCAATTCATCAGTTCATAGTAAACTCACATTCCAAAAATGTCAGCCATCTCTGATCCATTGGAAAAAACATGGGGCTGTAATTTTACAATCTCACAACAAAAGACATTTAGAAAGTTGCGTTTAGAAAGCTCACACTCGCCCTCATGCTGTATAATCCAGTTGTATGCTCAGTCACAAACACAAGTATTTTTGCTCAAATGTTGCTGCAAAGACCACTTGCACAAAATCCTTGTGTGCGCTCATGAAGTGTATGAGGATTTTTTGGAAGTGGTCCTTGCAGCAAGACCTGGGTGAAAATATGTGTGTTTGGGAAGTACTGAGCATATGACTGGATACCCTGGTTATACTGCATGACAGGTGTGAGCTTTTCAAACAGATAGTGTTAGTGATAGTGATAGTGTTTTGCTGCTATAATATCTTAAAATAACAAACCCAATTTTTCCCCATTGGATCAGAGATGGCTGGTGTTTTTTGCGATACAAATTTACCATCAAGGCTCGCAAGTGAAACTTTTTTGGCATAGGATTAAAGGCATCGCATGGTGAGTATTTGATCATGTTGGTTGGTATGTATGAAGTGAAGGAACTGTTTTTCAAACTGTTTTGAGTTCCAAGACTCCAATCTGGATGAAATGCTGTTGTGCAAGAAGGATAACCACATAAATCTGACTCGCAGTGGCCACAAACATGGAGCTGAAGACAAAAAAAAAAAAAAAAAAAAAAAACAGGAACTGGGTGCATTGCTGGGTGCCAGAGATTTCAAACTTATGATCTCAGTGCTTAGCTTGTGGACCCCTGTAGTCTTTAATTTGTGTGAAATGCTTTGTTTTTAACAGTGTGATAGGATTTAGATGCTAGTTTTCCTTAACTGCTGCTCCTCCAGGTACATTGTGTATGATGTTGCACAGGTGAACCTGAAGTACCTCCTGAAGATCAAGTTTAACTACCAGTCCTCCTTGTGGTGAGGGGCTGTGGCCAAAGCCTCCCAAGTGGATACAAAGAACACTGTTGCCTCCAGAGCGCCCGGGCTTCATTTTCTGCAACAGAGGATAATGTTTGGCAAAGGACTGATGCTATACCTTGCTTTGTATTGTTCGTTGGAAATCCCTAGACACTTTTTCGCTTACATATCAGGTTCATATACTAGCTGGCAGCGTTCCTCACTCCTGGTATGTTGCTTTATGCACTTAAGTACCTGATCCAGACTGGAATCAGCTCAATGGTTGAAGTGCTCTGCATACTGTATGGAAAGATTTTGGTCAAGAAAGAAAATCAGCCATGGCTTGCGGTTTTCCGTCTCTAGGTAGCGTTTACTTTGAGTGTGTTCCTCATCCTTTAATAAATCTGAGCAGTTAATAAGGCATAGTACAGCACGTTTAGAAGGACTTGGGTCATGTGAACAACCAAACTGAAGACGTATACCACCACAATTGTTTTTTTTTTTTTTGTTTTGTTTTGTTTTGTTTTGTTTTCTAGGGATTATGAACCTTTTGTAGATTGAGTTAAAGGGTTCATTACGAAGTCTGACATGTACATATTTCATTTGTTGTTTGTCTCACAAACTATCCTCTTTGTCAAGAATGATTCCATAAAAAATAGACATTGTGGTTAGTGTTTAGACCAAGTATTCTGTAACAGAAAAAAGATGTGCTACATTTTTCTTAGTCTTTTCTTTTCCCTGCTTACCCCAGATTAAAACCCTTTTGAGAATCCCTGACAATGTTTCAGTGTCTCAGTGACTTATTTAGAAAGCAGTCTTATTTTGTATACAATTCATTATTTCATCTCATTTCAGTTTGTTCTTAAACTTGTATATAAATGTAAAATAACTGTACAATTATATAAAATAACAACCTTTATCAATATAGCGTTTTACAAAGTGAAAGCCACAAAGTGCTTCACAGTCAAACAGGATGAAAGACAAAAGGCAAATCAAAATGCAAAAAAATGCAGTAAAATAGAATGAAAATGAATAAAAGTCAGAGGTTAAACAAGGATTTATGGCAGAAGGTTTTTATTAAGCCAGCCTGGGCTCTTCAGACAGGCCACTCCATGTTACAAGTCACTTTGGAAAAGGCAGCACTGGACTAATCTCTTAATGTGTTGCTCAAATTCAAGACCCTAGTCAAACAAATCGGACCAGGACTCCAAAGTCCCTCAGTGCAGGTTAAACATGCTGATTTGATAGACTGCGTGGAGGTTTTCAATTTCAGTTTTCAAGCATTTAATTTCCAATATTTTCTGGAGTTCTCCCTCAGAATTCAAAGTAATGATGACTTACTTTATTGATTGCCCGTAGAAAGATTGTTGTTTCACGTGACCCTCTCCACAGAGGCTGGAGGGCAGATGTCAGGGCCGGCTATAATACAGCAGCCTGAGGATTCACACAGGGTGGATGTCATGCTAACATGAGCTCTGAATCCAGGTGGTGTGGTTGTAGGGTTGAAACACAAGGCACACTGCTAAATAGGCTATGCTGAAAAAGCTGTATTAATGTGTGTGATTTCCAAACTGCAAGAGAGGGTGTTTCAGATAACTTCCCACAAGTTCTCCTGTGATATACAGGCCGTGCATTAAAAAAAAAAAAAAAAAAAACTTACTAGGGAGAAAATCTTATTATACTGTAATGGAGCAAAGCCATAACACCACCTACAAATAGTGCAGTGAATGATAAAATTGTGATCACAGTCCCAGCGAAATATGGGGAAGTTCAATTACACTATAATTTAATTAACTAGAAATTGTCATGTCGCAAAAAAGAAAATATTGTAACCTTATGTTTTAATCTCACCATTTTGAATTTGTACAGTGTTCAAATATGACATCTTAACAGTTTAACTCTTTACAGAGGTCTGACAGTCTCTGCCACATGGAAATTATACTTAAAATTATACAAGTGTGCATCTATTTCATATATACATATTCTATTCTATAGACATTTTGCAGATATATTTCATTATACATACATATATATAGTATATGTAAAGGTTTAAAGATGAAAGGTCTACAGAATATGCAAAAGTTTTTCTTGTTTCTTAGATTCTTTGTATTGATCAAATTTATTTATTTTATCACTTGTGTTTGATAAGTTTTCTAAAGATATATATTTGTCCTGGGGTTGAGTGGTTTATTTTCCAATTTGGGATTAATAATGTATATCTATCTATCAAGCCTTATTTAAAAATAAATAAATAAATAAAAAAAATCATCCTGTCATATTATGGTCCTTGGAGTAAAATCGTTTCAGGTTGGGGTTTGTGGCTTAAGCTTGAACTGGCCTAAATCCCAGAACCTCAGACAGTATCCAGTGCATAGGATGTGGTGTATATCATCCGGTTTAGATGCAGAGCCAGTAGAAAACTGCAGTAGAAAACAAAGGGAACAGGATTTGTGCCTCTGACTCGCACTACTAGTTCCAGCTCAGAAAGTGCATGTCCAGCACTTCCCCTCATATCTCAACAGATGAGGGTCTTGTCAGTGTCCAGCTGATTTACCTATGTATCAAAATCACCAGCACAAAGTGAGCTGCCGAGCACTGTGGTGTCAAATTGTACGGGCTTGTTTTATTTCTCAAATCGCGCTCCAGATAGTGTCCCGACCCAGAATGCATTTTGACAAGGTCTTTGAAAAAGCGGCGCGGCTAATTCAAGATGGCGGAGATGGACCAGCTGTTAGATGAGAGTGAGTAACAACACAAATTCAAGGAGTTTTGTCTTGGTAATGCACAACGGCCCTGCGCTTTCGAAACACCGTGTTAAGAGATAAACTATTAGCAGTAATTGTTCAATGAATATCGCACGTTTTGTGCAAAGACGAAGCACTCGTTTTCCCCCGTAGAGAGATACCGGTCTGTCCAGTGTCTAAGTCGGCTAATGCTTGTTAGCAAGATGGGCTAACGATAGCTAACGCTGGAGTTAAGCAACTAACGTTAGCCTAGCTGGGTAAACAAATAACGCTAGCTTAGCTCTGAGCTAACGTCTGCTAACCTTAACGTTGGTTCCTCTCCGCAATAATAACACGGTTATCACAATGTTTCGACCTATTGTCTAACTAAACTACACTAGCTAGTAGTTAGCCGTTTGGCTGGGCATAGTCCACCGTGACACCTTGCTAGATATTTACGTTAGCGTCGGTTGGTTAACGTTCACTGTTACACAGGTTAAGTGTGTAACCCGTTGTGTATGACTTACACTAAGTGGTGATTAGGGCTGAGTTGTGTATGTGCTCTCAGCCCGAGCAGTCGTGTGACTTGATGGTAGTTGATGTTACGGTTATCTCACGGTTAGAAGTTGATGCAGTGTTAGCTTGTCTAGCTCTTTTCCTTGATTTCATCTGTCTTGCCGTGTTTTTTTTCTCCCTGTGTTTGACAGCTCTGAAAGGGGGTTTAGGCCTAGCTGATCGCGCTAGCTGCATTTAACTGAACTGCAATCTGTGCCTCAACCCCTCTGTTACATGTCCAAACAGTTTCCTTCGGCTTATAAAAATGAAGTAATTATCTTTGGTCCATCTAAGTCCAGAGGCCATTTCGCCACCTCTCCCCGTGTTTGAAGTCACATGCAAGAAACCTGAGTGTCACCTTTGATTCCCAGTTCTGTTTTGACAAATAAATCAGCTGTGTTGTTAAAAATCGTTTCTTCAGTTAGTCATCCCCAAACTCAAGACAACTCTGTCCCTCCATATAGAGCTGCACGATATTGACAAAATTTCATACCTTGATATTTATGCTAAATATCCTGATAGTGATAGGATATATGATGTGACTGTGGGTGCACACTTACTGAAATTTGAAGTGTAGCAACAGTGAAAATTAAGCATTCATCAGCTGGATGTAGAAAATGCAGTTACTTCAGAGTATTTTATTGATCAGAACAGACCAATCACTGTCTTACACTTACCCTAAATTTTATATAGTCCATATCATTTCCTTTTGAGATATTAATGTCTTGCATGCTCATATTTAGATAACATGATAACAGTATATTCTTCAGCCCTACTTCTATGACATTGAAAGAGTAATTCATGGGTTCATTATATCACAACTAGACTGCTGCAGTTCCCTTTACTTTGGCCTTCCCCAGTCTCCCTCCCTGTCTTCATTGGCTTCCTGTCCATTTTAGGTTTCAGTTTAAGATCTTTCTGATTGCATTTAAGGCTCTAATGGTCGGGACCCATGTTATATCACAAACTCTTTTCGCTGGCACTCAGCTCCCAGGTTTCTTAGATTTGACAACAAATCTCTCTTATATGGCCCACTGTCACGACTCACACCAACAGCTGACAAAGCCTTTGCTCTTGCTGCACAGTGATTGTTGAACCAGCTGCCATCAGAGATCAGATGTGCTCCATCTGTCTTTAAATCCAGGCTAAAGACATTTTTATTCACTGGCCCCCTTGGCCTTCTAACCTTTTAATTGGATGTTATGTCTATAACTTTGTATGTTCCTTGTTGTTTAATATTGTTGATTTATTTATTTTTCACTGTTAACTTTGTATTTAATGTCCTTTGTACAGCACCTTTTTCTGTCCTCTTGTAAAGCATTTCAGTCAGTTTGAACTATGTTTAAATGTCTTCCATAAATCAGCTTTACTTACTTACTTACCTTTAAATTTACTAACATTTTTAACAATTGGGGTCATGTATTTAGAGATGTTAAACACTGAATGGGGTCTAATTGACCACAAAAATAATAGGAGGGTTAAGAATGGTTTGACAGAAATAATCAGTTTCCCAAACATTTGTTTCTGACACCATTTTGCAGTTAAACGCAGCCCAGTTGTCCTTTTGACACAGTTTTTCTTATATCATTGGTGTACTAGCTTTATATTGCCTAATTTCTTTCCCTATCTTGTCCTATCTTACAGGCTCCTCAGCAGAGGCTCTTGTCAGTCTGAAAGGTAATGTATCAAGCAGGCAATGAATGCCTCATGAATTTATATCTTTGTCTGCTGCTCGTTTCAGGTGGTCAGAAATCTAAATCTCTCTATATGTCTCTTGATAATGACAACTTACAGCGACACCCCACACTGCATTTAATTAAATAGTGCAGAGCCCTGTCTATATAGTCTTGAGTTTAATTAAACTTGGAAGTTAACTCTTTATATATGATGTTGATGATGGATCTGCCCATTTGTCACCATTAATCACAGCGTTCTCCTCGTGTCAGTGAAGGCTAAAGCTTTTGTGTTCCAAGACTGTAGGCCTATACTTGTATCACACAGCTCATCTCCTTTCCTGTCTCACCTGTAATGGGGAAAACACACATTCATCTGTTCTTTAATTTGGGAGCTGTATGTCGTAGTTTGACATTTGAATGTGTATGAATCATGCCTACAGAGATCTTGTGTTTTGTGTCATAAGGCTGTTTTGAATAAATGGATTGTTTTTCCCACAGAGGGCAGTTTGTCTAACACGCTGAATGAGAAGAACAGCTTCCCAGAGCTCACAACACAAGAGGACGGCATTCGTCCCTGACAATGGACACGGTGAGAGAAATGATGCTTCTTCAATACCAGCTGTAAAGAGGCAGCATCAGATGAATTCAAATGGAAGAAAGTGGCCTCTGGTGCATATCACACTACAAAACATGTTTGATCAGAGCATTCAGTAATTTTAAGGAAAACTGTACATATTTTTGATATCCACACCTGGAGTCTCCCAGTCTTTGTGCTTAGCTTTCCTAAGCTAAGCCATGAAATCTTTGAGACAGGATTGTCTGGCACTCAGTCCTTAACAGGTTCTTGTTTGTGCATTTGTTGCTCTGCTGATTGTATCGGCCTAGATTGGATGCTGTCCATCAGATGCCTTCTCTGTATGACAGGGTTTCACCTATCATGAAAATGCTGGAGAAGTCATAGAATTTGAAAATGTGTTTTCCAAGCCTGGAGCCCAAGATTGTTTTTTTTTTTTTTTTGCCTGGAAATCAGGTTTTGTATCATTCTAGGAAGGCAGCCAGCCAGAGTTAAGACATGGTGGTTGCTATGAAACATATTTGATTTCGCCCACTAGTTGTAAACGTCGCTTTTTCATTACTCTGCAGAGTTGCATTCATGGAAATTTGGTATGTGGTTATTGAAAATGGAAAAGTTTTGGAATTTAATTGGGAAATAAATGTAGAAACCCTGGTGTGATTTTTTTCCGCAAATGGCTTTTTCATCAGACTTGGCCCACTTGTCACCAACCCTGCGCTTCATTAATGCATTAGTCTTACATCTTGTTGTGCTCATTATCCAGCCCACACGGAGCTCAAAGAGGAGCCGTTTGTTTCGAGAGGAAGAAGAGCAGCCACAGCAGAGGCTCCCCTCCAGGTCCCCCAGGAGGAGCCAGAGGGTTACTACCACACCACAGGTAAAGAAAACAGCCTGACTTCAGTTTTTTTCTTTAATCCATGTCACGACCCATGCATAAAGGAGGTGAAAAATGTTGCTGTTTATAAATTTCAGAAAGCTTCACTTAAGTTACAAAAAAAGCACCTCCCCAGGATCCATGACAATCCACTTTAGGCATTACAGATTTTGATTGTGAATATTTGACATTCTAACAAACATTGCTCCAGAGAGTTCTCAGTATTTGTTGACTAATGAGGGGATCCTCAAAAAATAGGCCAGTGATAAGATCTTTTTTTTTTTTTTGTGGTCTTGCTTGTTGTGCTGCCAGTGCAGTACTGTCCTATTTAACAGAGAATGTAACTGGCCTGTGCGTGGGCAGGTGTGGTTAAATGTGATTATCTGAAGCCTGAATTGCACAGCTGTGATTGCTGTCATTGTTGTTTTAAATGCAAAAACAATCTGATTCCTGTGAAAAGATCCCTGTCACAGGTGAAGAGATGGTGAAAAGAAGGGGATACATTTGTTACATTTAGGGCCAGAGGGCACCCCTGTGAATGAGACAATCATAGGGGTGGAGACATGTTCGCACTTGAATTGTAGCAGGAGAATAACTCTTAACAAGAAGGAGTTGATAGAGATAAGCATATGCATTGATTTTTAGTTTTGTTAGTTAAGGAATTTGTTCATTTTTGTCAGAATGCATATGGATCTTTTGTTTTTTCTTTTGTTTGCAGAAATTTGCTGTGACGACACCAGATAAGAAAGCCTCTCAGAAAATTGGGCTGAGGTTAAGAAACCTTCTCAAGCTACCCAAAGCTCACAAATGGTGCATTTATGAATGGTTCTACTCCAATATAGACAGGTAAAGCCCAACTCATACCTGCAGAAGCTATACAGACATTAATTATTTTTTATTTAGAAGAAGTAGGTATAAGAAATGATAATTGATAAGTTGTGCAAGAGACAAAAGGATAGCTATCGTCAAAGATCAATACTTTATGAATATTGCCTGAATATTTTCCTGTGAAAATGTAATCATTCCTTATTTACTTCCTCTAGACCTCTCTTTGAGGGTGACAATGACTTCTGCCTGTGTCTGAAGGAGTCTTTCCCTAACCTGAAAACCAGAAAGCTAACACGGGTGGAGTGGGGAACGATCAGGAGACTTATGGGCAAACCACGGCGGTACGCCACAGTCCAGTGGGCTTTATGCTTTATTGTGCTCCAGGACTTTCATTCATCATCTTTTTCTTTTATATCAGTTCCATCATTTTGAAAAATGTACAAACTCTGTGAGTGCATGCTGGTTCACTGTCATTCTACATATTTCATAGCACCCTTTTTTGACACGACTTTTGTTCTTCTTTTTTCTTTTTGTACAAATTAATGCCAGTGCTGTAACACCATCAGTATGCTCTGTTTTCTGGTTCAGGTGTTCATCAGCATTCTTTGCTGAAGAGCGGACAGCGCTGAGACAGAAGAGGCAGAAGATGCGCCTGCTGCAGCAGAGGAAACTGTCAGATGTGTCCAACTGCAAAGACCTTCCTGATGAAATCCCCCTGCCACTCATCATAGGAACCAAAGTCACCGGTATGATGACTGAAACATACAAAAAAAAAACCATTGCCAGTATTCACTGTTGGTGGGCAGCCCTGGTAAAATCAGAGTCTTATTCAGAAATACGTTATTGATTCCCAAGAGGAAATTGGGTAAAATGTCAGCTGGCAATCACTGCAGCCAAATGAGCTGCAAAGCATTCCAGTTTTCATTGTTAGTTATATTTTAGGCAGTTGGCTCATTCCCTCTTATCCAGGGCAACTTACAATGACTGCAACAATAGAATAAAATCTAAATTTCTGTGTTGTGGAAAAATGAAGAATTTACCACAGCATGGTATAGATTCATAGAAGGCATACCCTGAAATAGTATGAAACTAATTTATTTGGAGGAAGCTAGTGTGATATGGTGATGTTTATTGTGAGACGAGAAAAATGTCAATAGATATTTTCCTCTACTGCTTCTATCACAATAGAGCAGTTTTTATCACTTCATAAAAACTGCTTTATGGCAGTATTTTACATCATTATCAAAATTATAAAAAGTAGTCATGATGCATGTGGTTATTTCATATAGACATTTTTTCCATCAAATTTACAGACAACATAGTATGTTGTGATATATATTATCAGTATATTGAATTCTATATCTTGTAATAGAAGATTTTGTCCATATTGCACAGCCGTATTTATACTTGGACACTTCTGTCCAAGTTGAGCATCTTGTATTTTAAGCTCTCCTTATCTTTAACAACACACACAGTGCATTTTCATTGTTCATGTAACATTAAACAGGGAAATCAAAACACACTGGCTGTCAAAATTATCAGCTTCTGGTGTCTTATCTGTTTTATCAGGCCTAGCACCTGCTGTATCCTCTCTAGCCACCATGTCTATTGTTGTCGTGTGACGTGTTTCCCTCCACTGCAGCTTCTTTTTCTTCTTCTGTTGACTTTACGGCAGACTGGACGCCCAACGGCGCTCCACTGCAGCAAATTCCGCCCTTTACTTTTAGACACTTTTAGTGTAGATTACACTATCAGGATAGGCAAAAAAAAAAAAAAAACACACACACAAACAAACAAACAAACAAACAAAAAAAACCCACTTTTTTTCACTTATACCGACCATCAGATATCATCAAGACAGTTAAGTCTGTGCAGGATAATGCAGAAAAAGAGGATGCATGGCCTTTATTTTCATCACATTATTATTAGACCTATTGTGATAAAGCAGTTTCTAAGTACAGCACATACAACATGAAGGAAGAAGCCCACATAAATGGAATAGCACACCACATTACAAACAAGATTTTCAGACTATCCCCATAAAGTTCCATCACCCTAATTATACTCGGAATCACAAAAAATGCAGGCAGTCAATAGTAAAGAGTGCACAATTAATTTTTTTTTTTTTAATCTGTCATCAATTTGATTTTATCGCCTCCACCGTCATATTAGGAAGTTTAGCTCCTCTGCATCACTACTAGGCTTATGTCCTTTGACAGTCATCCTTATTTGTTATCTGGTGGTTGCTAATGAACCTCTCTGGTTTTACCAGCTCGACTCCGGGGTGTCCACGATGGCCTGTTCACAGGGCAGATTGATGCAGTTGACACCAGTGCTGCCACCTACCGCGTCACCTTCGACCGCAATGGCCTGGGCACACACACCGTGCCTGACTATGAAGTCCTGGTAAGACTTGACTGGTGGCTTACTATGTCAGCACTGTGGTCATGACATTTGCCATGTATGTGTTTGAAAAGTAACAACAGTTCAGTTATATTTAGTTCACTTTATTGTCCCGGGTGGGTTCTTCCCTTAAATTGTGCAAGTACTATGTAGGTCATGCAGTAACCAAAAAAAAAAAAAAAAGTACTCCCTTCTTGGGAATAAATCAGCAATTTGGAAATATTTTGGAATATAGAAAATTATAGAAAAAAAAAGACAGAGTAACAGATGCCATCCTGAGATGAAATACTTGTATGTTGTTGTATTGTATCCAAGGTGATGAAGCATAGATGTGATTTGTTTATGTTCATATTTAAAAAGTCATCAAGGGTTCTTTAAGTTAACAGAACATTTGCATGTAAACATGAGAAATGTACGTCTATTTTATTCTTTCTGGACAAGCAGTTGATGTAGCCTATTTTGACAAAAAGATACAAGATACAAGACATAAGCATTGCAGTGTCAGACATTAACAATTAAACAAGAAATTGCCAATATTAGCAATACAAAAAAAAAACAAAATCATGAGAAAGCGATTGATAAAGGATACAAATAAGCCAAGGCAAAGTAAGAAGTTCAAATTAAAGAATAATAGAAAGTTTAAAATTGAAGCAAAGTCTGCGAAAGATGGATGGCAAGACAACTGTCACATTCAAAACAATTTCATTTTGTCTCAAACTGAATATATACTGATAATAATGTATTTCTTTCCAGAGC
The DNA here is from genome assembly GCF_902150065.1 of Myripristis murdjan. NCBI lineage: Eukaryota > Metazoa > Chordata > Actinopteri > Holocentriformes > Holocentridae > Myripristis > Myripristis murdjan. The sequence goes on along the minus strand of NC_044003.1, from coordinate 29,756,177 downwards.
AATGAGCCCAATGAGACCATGCCCATTTCGGCCTTTGCCCAGAAGCACCGGGCCGCACGCTACCTTCAGAACCTCATGACTCCGCCCAGAGGGGCTTACCCGTCCGCTACCACTCCTGTCCTCATGGTACTGGGTGCTGTGGGCCAGCTTTACACCCACTATCCCACCACCACACATACACACACATTACATTCATGGTCTGGCTCATACAACAGTAAATCTTTCGTGGTGTCTGCTTTAGGTTGCTTTCGGTGCCAGATGGGTGGGTGTCAGTGTGAGGAAATCAACCTCAGCCAAATGCCAGTGGTTTTAAGCTGTGGCTTAGTTTGTCTACTCTACCATTTACTTTGGCAGGAAGCCAATGATGACAGGGTTCTCCTCTGCTCTGAAAAGCTAGTACAAGTACTACAGTAAAAGTAGTATGGCAAAAATAACATCATTTTAAGATGTGCCGGTCACAATGAACAAAAATGAACAAACTAATTTTCCAGATGAGGTTTATTGCATTAGAGTAGTTCAAACTAGTGGTACAACGGATCACAGTTGACTCGTGATCTGTACAGATCACCCCCCTCGGTTAGGGACGCATGTGAACCATGGACTGGCTGTTTTCTTTTTCTTTTTCTTTTTTTTAGCTCAAAATGCAATGATTGGTTCATTATGCAAAAAAAAGCTTGTCGTGTGTCAACATGAACGATGCATGTTTCACCCCAACACCAAACAAGCACAGTGTGGCAGCATGGCAAGTGGAGGAGCAGAAGAACTTGAAAAGCCTCCTTCATTATTTAAGTCGCCTGTATGGGAGCACTTCAAATTCCCTGTGAACTATAGTGCTGATGGAAGTGGAAAAAACTGAAGGGAGCAAAAAAAGGATGCTCAGCAGCAACTTCTCCCAGCAGCATTTAAACAGCCCTTTCCTGCAGCATTGGACTGGGCTAAAGCTATTACCAAATCTTTTGGGATGTCCATAGCTGCAAACATGAAGCCATACTCTGTTGTGGAGAACAAAGGGTTTAAAAATATGGTGAAAGTGCTTGAGCCACGTTACGAAATCCCCTCACGCACCCACCTCAGCACAAAGAAATTTATGAACAGGAAAAGAAAACAATTGTCAAGGAATTATCCAAGGCATCCTCCACCAAAATTAAAATATTTGTAAATACTAGATGGCCCAAGTGTGTCAAACTTTGAGTGATGGCTTGTAAGGAAGGAGGACAGGACAGTAGTGATGGCGTGGGTCAACCTATGGGCTTGCCAGAAGATGTCATGGGTTTTGGCAGGTCAAAATGTGATGAAGCAGAGTCCTGAATTAGTTTTAAAAATTTCCTGAATAAGTAACTTCAGAAACATTGCATGTAATAGGTGAGGCTGTGGATTACTTGTCCACCTTCCACTTTTTCTTCCCCTCTCTCTGTGTCCCTCTCTCTCAGCTTTATCATCAATTTATGATTGTGGTTTTGATCAACGTGTGTGTTTTAGAGTGTTGAAGCTTCACCTACGAGTTTTTTCCCCAACTGGTATCTGTAGTAATCTGTGACTGCCAAGGCGGCAAAAGATTTTTTGGTTGGTTGCTTTGGTCCATGTGGTTTATCAACACATATTTATGCAGGTTTGGCAGATGCGGGTTTTAAAAAAAACTCATCACTACTGGACAAGCCGTCGAATCAACACAGCATTACTGTGAAACGTGATGAATGGCCTCTGAGTTCTGAAATCCTCTCATTGTTTGAACATAAATCAGTTAAAAATCCAAATCTGAAATGTATTTAATCCAATAAATACAAGGTATCTTCATTTTGATTCTTGGAGACAACAGTCAAAAAAGTCAGTTCCAGTAGATAGATAGATAGATAGATAGATTTTTATTGTCATTGCACAATCATATACGTATAATAATGCAACGAAATTAGGGCTCAGTACTTTCGGTGCAAGGGAGAATAGAAAGCATCGTGCATCTTGCTAGTTGAATAGCCAAGTCCAGTAATAGATGGCTGGAGCCATGTCTCTGATATCAGAAAAAATTCAACATTACCTGTCATATGGTGTCACATATGATGTAACATGCCCTCTGGCTGTCCTGAGCTGTCCAGGATCTCAACTTTTAGCATAATGGATGACAACAACTGATTGCATTTTTACATGAGCAACTCAAATGTTTCCACAGATATTGAATAGCCAATAATTCCGTTTCTTTGTCATTCTCTATAATGTCATCTTGTGAGTTATCTTGTTAACTGGTCAGCTATTATTGCCTTGCTGTATGTCTCAAAGAAGCTAATGTTTAATGGCTAGTACTTAGCTTGCTAACAAACCCCAAAACCACTAAATTCTTTCTCTCTTGATTGTTGATGAATGACCCCACTGTGCTCCATTTCATCATAGGACAATGATCCTCTCATCAGCCAGTTTCCATGGAAGAACAAACTACCTGGGGCTGAAGGAGACACACTGGGGGGGTTTCCTGTCAAGTTCCTGGTCCAAGTGGTAACTACTTCTTATGTAATGGAATGCAAGAATCTGACAATGTATCACTTCTGTTTTAATCCAACCACTAACTCTTGATATCTATCATGTCTAGACGCGGCTTTCCAAGATCCTCATGATCAAGAAAGAGCACATCAAGCACTTGAAAGATATGAACACAGAGGCCGAGAAACTGGTACAGTCATCTTCAAATTGACGTTGCTCATGAATACATGAAATGCTGCCAACATACAAGTGTCTGCATGCCATCTTAATTTGAACCAAACCTGTTTGTTTCTGTACTCAGAAGTCATACTCGATGCCCATTGGTCTGGACTTCCAGAAGCGCTATGCCACCACAGTCCTGGAGCTTGAGCAGCTCAATAAAGACCTCAATAAGGTGCTACATGAAGTCCAACAGTTCTGCTGTGAGGTAAGAGGACAACACTCCTTTACCTGTGTCATGAATTTCTTGGGAACATTTTTTTCCCCCTGAATCCCTGTCAGAAGCTTCAAAGGTTGATAAAATATACACTTCTTATCTGTTTGTGATTTCAACTCAACTCAACTCAACTCACTTTTAAGTTGTTAATAGGAAAGGATTACCTTTTATGCGATCTCAGTGCAACCGGAGTGCAGTAGGGTCCAGGTGTTTTCAGACCTGCCAACCTGTACGCATTTTGCGTAGCAGGCATGCATTTTGACCTATAGCTTGAATAAATGCACTCTGGCCATTTTATCAGGTCCACCTGTACAATCTAATGCAGTTCAGTGCAACAGCTCTGCCATAAATTCTACCTTTTAAGAAAGTTTATGATGTTCAGTTTGTGTTGACATTGTTGATTCTGTGTTTATTATTGAGATTGTAGTTTGCAGAGTTGTTGTACTGGACTACGTTATATTTAGAAGTGATGATAATCTTTTGTCCTCTGTATTAATACACATGAGGGGGGCAGAATATTAGAAACACCTCAATAAAATGCAGTCCAGTACAGCACCACCACTATGAGCTCAATGCCAAACATATACTTGAATTAACACCTCTTTCACTGTGGTAAGAAGAAAACCTGAGCATTATAGGCATCAGAAAAGGAAACTTTATGGCAGAACAGTTGTATTGGCTTGTATTAGATTTTACAGATTGACCTAATAAAGTGGCCATTGAGCATATAGGAGGAGAGGGATGGAGCCCTGGCAGTGTGCAGACCCTCTGGGACAGCCTAAAGAGTAATCTCTGTAGAGTGTTAATCCTTGAAGACGAATTGAAGAAAGTCCAGGAGTTAGTTTGGACGTGTGGAAGTGTTGAAAATTGCCATTTTTCAAGGGTTTTTGGCAGAAAGGAGAACAAAAGTCTTGGTGTGTAGTTATGGACAGTAGTGAAGTCAAAGAAGGGTTTCTTTAGTAGATGACTGACTCTGGCTGTATTTTGAGGAACAGAAACAAAGCCAGAGGACAGGGAGCAGTTCTTATATGTTGTGAAGAAGGGCGGGATATGAGTACAGATGATTTGGAGAATGGTGGAAATGACAGCATCAAGACGAGTAGTAGTGTTTCACTGGGACATCTTTTGGTACGAGAGGGGTGAGGCAAATCAGCCTGGAGACCAGAGCTGGAGGTGTAGGTTTGCAGTAAGGAATAGTATTGGTAGTCTTGGGCCACATCATTTTTGGAAAATACTCTTGAAAGTGTTCAGTAGAATAAAGTGAGTGAGAATTTTTTGAGGGATGTGCCAGGTGGTGGTTGTGTGTAAGCGTTGACCAATATTGGTTTTTCGGGGCCAATACTGATTATTAGTAGTTAATGAGGCTGATAACCGATATTTGGAACCAATATACAGTTACGGTAAAAATGAAAATCTTTGTCAAAATTTAGAATATTACAAAGTCCAACACAAATGTTCGTAAATGTTGAATCAAAACACAAAATGTCAGCATCATATACAGGAAGTTCCCAGTAGCCTTTTTTATAAAGTTAAGTGAAAATTTAAATAAAAATGAATAAAAATGGCTCCCAGAGGTTTTACAATGTAAAGTTGAATAAAACTAGAGGAATATATAGTAGATCCTTTTAACATCATAATATGACAAAGTACAGTAAGCTCCTCTCATTTTACTCTTAATTTACTCTTATATGAATAAAGTGAACAGGCAATATAACTATTAACAAAGTCATCTAAGTCAAATATATTTTAAGAGTAAAACGTAGTGTGCTTACCTTCAAAGTCAGGTGGAGTAACATAAGTATTTATTATAAGACTCAACATTATTGTCAGCTAACACTATATATAACGCGAAAACGCATACAGATGAGTAATGTTACATTTGCAGTGTGGAAGCTTAAATAAGTCCCTGTTGCATTAATGTTATTTTGAGATACATGAGCTGTCGCTTCATTCATAATTTTAAACTCCATTAATGCATAGTATTTTCAGTTAACACTGCAGGCAAACATTATCACCGCAACAAAGTTCATTATTCAGGCGTTTTCAGTGACATAACTGGGAAACTGGGCAGGCTGGTCATTATAGGAATAGCTCCCAGCACTGCGGTGTTTTTGCAACTTCAGGGTGGAGGACTGTAATGTTTTTAACTTTGGAAATACTTTCTGCCTTACCTTCGGAGCTCTGTGCCATCAACTCAACCGGAGACTCCCTGCTCCAGGCTCAATGTCAATGCACTGAGGCTTGAGTGTTGGTTGGCTTTTACCCATGTGATGTCTAGCCAATCAGATAGTGTTGTGGGCAGGACATTAAGTGAGACAGAGTGGTGAGTGAAAACAGACCGGTGGGAGAGACACAGCTGCAGCGGAGCCAAAGTAGCACACTTTTTAATAAATTCATTTTTATCGGTGATTGGTAAGATGAAACGCTGATACAGGTAATCTGCAAAATGCCAAATATCTGCTCCGATGATCGGGCTGGCCAATAATTGGTCGAACCCTAGTTGTGTGAGTGGATGCTAAGTGGGAGGGTGGAGAGATGAGAACACACAAGGATACAAAATTGTGGCCTGATGCAGCAAGAGGGGTGACAGGCAGACTGGAAGTGGAGCAAGATCTGGTGAGGAGGGTATTTGGAGAGAGAGGTCATTGGAGGACAAAAAGTGAAGTTGGGCGGATTTGGTAGCCAGAAGAGGGGAAGGAGTGCCATCTGCAGGAAAGAAGGTGTGAAGGACAGCTATCTCATTAAGGAAATTGCCAAGCCTGCCAGGAGAGTATCACAATGTTAAGCTTGACAGGAGGAGATAGAGAAACTGCATGGAACTCAAATGTGGACATTGTGAATATCTTCACCAATTTAAAATAAAAACAAAACATTTTCAGATATACTCGGGCATCATTTAAAATATATTACCCATGTGTGTCCATACAGCTTGCTCCAGATCAAGGTATGACTTCAGCTGACCGTCCAACAGAGCTGCGGCGGCGTTGTGAAGAGGAAGCCCAAGAGATGGTGCAGCAGATCATCTCTCAGAGGGATGCACAGCAGTGTGTGACCAACACCAGCCTCACAAACCTCATTTCACGCCTCACTGCCCTGCTGTTACAGATCAAGGTAGAAGAATCTACATTCACTAAAGTGATGCCCGCATAATTACCCCATAGTGAAAGCTAATTCCCTCCCATCATCCTATCTCAGATGTGCTGTGATGCAGCCGTTAAATTTATTTTACTTACTGTAAATTTCAATCTAACCAATGTAGAAGGAAACATTATGTTGTGCCCCAAATTTTACTATGAACATCTTTTGATTAAAAACAATCTCATTTTTATTATCATTTAACACTAAAGTGGATAATTACATCAGTTTCATGTCCAATATTTGGACTAGAGGCTAGAAATGTTCCCCTAGATGGCATCCACTAGAATGTACAGTATTGAAGATAATGGGTGATAATGCTGCACAAAAATGAGGCTCATACTGATGTGAAAGTCTGAGATTTAGACCCCATTTTTATTTAACCACTTTCCCTGGTTTTGATGCAGTGTCTGGCAGATGGAGGTGACCTGAATTCATTTGAGTTCAAATCTCTAACTGATTCCCTTAACGACATCAAGTCTTCAATAGACCCCTCCAACCTAAGGTAAAGAGGCTATACATTCCATTCCTTATTCTGTTGTGCTTGGATTGTATTGGATGTATTGTATTATACAGTTTCCATTGTGTAGGCTGTTTTCTTTGGGTGTTGGGTGACCGTGGAGGCAAAGTGACACCAAAGCCAATAGAAAAGCGAACCACTGTCATTGACTGCTGTTGAGACAGAAAAACAGAGGGCAATACAATCTTCTGGCCAGAGGGGGCAGTGCTGAGCACTTGCTAAACAAAGTAGAATAAAAGGCTGTCAAAAGGAGTAAATGCTATAAAATGATCAGTGCATTTGATTCCAAATATTTACTAGTAGCTGGACTATTACTGTTGTTACATGACCCAATATTTAAAATGAAGACATAATTATAAGTTGATGTGAAATCAGTGTTCAGAAAATGATGGCAATTTCAGAAGATTTCCACAAGGACTGACGCTGTGTGCTGTTAATTGTTGTTAACCAAAGGAAAAGATTTTTTCTTTTCTGTTGTACATAGTACATAGAAACGTTTATCTTCTTAATCACTGTCGGGTATTTTTCATACTGCAGTGGTGGTATTCACATTGGGTGGTCAACTGCAGATTGTCAGCCTTGACTGACATCATGTCATGATGTGTATGCTTCATGAGTTTCTTTTCTGCATTTCCAGTTGCTTCCAGAACAATGTAGAGATTCACGTGGCCCACATCCAGAGTGGCCTAAGTCAGCTGGGCAATCTGCATGCGTTTGCTGCCAACAACACTAATGCGGTGTGAATGCCTGCAGCATCCTCACCATGCACAGGCGCAGGCACACAGGTGTGGTCCATGAAAATGTCTTGAGACGGTGCTTTCACCTTAACGATCATACGGCTGCCGAGAAGAGAACCCGTATAACAGTTATGGACAGCTGCTGCGCAAACAGATCTGGGACGTCTCGATAAAATGACCTGGAATTCTGTCTGGATTCTGGAAGCTTTATGGTGAAGAAAGCCAAGAAGGGCGTGATTAGTGTTTTATCCACCTGTTGTATCATATGAAAATGTTTTGGGCACCCAGTTGAACACAAACCCAAAAGAGTCTCAAGGTATTGATATAAATTCCCCTCACCAAACTCTTAATGGTTATGCTTTGGTTTCATGTGCCAAACATTACTTCTTGCAGTTTTTATAGTCCATATTTATTTATTTTTTTGAATAGGTGTGTGTGGTTATAAGACAATATTTTGCTATCTCTAAAGGTTCCTTCTGTAAGTGTTGTGTTCCTTTACTCCACTGATAGTAAGCACAGGGGAGGCTAAAGAATGTTTTGTAAAATTGTTTATTGTAGATATTTGTACAATACCTCTGATTATTAGGACTATCGTGAACATTTCTGCTACCTATTCAGAAATGGCTTTTGTAATTTTGTGTGCACTGAAAAGAGATTTTGGTATTTTTATAAAGGAGATCTCTGGGGTTTTGATGCCTTTTGACTCTCTAAGATGACTTTAGCTTTTCAAAAAAAATTGGCATGGCTGTCGCTGCAACCTCACATTAATCCTACATCACCGATGTAATCTTCAAGTCAAGACAAAAGTTTTTCCTAGAGAATCTCCACTTTCAGTTTTGTAAAAGTTGTATATGAGAGTGCCTCAGGGCAAGTGTATATAAATGTTGCCGTCTTTTTATATTAAACATATGGCAAAGCAAAATTTGGGCTTGTTTTGATTATCAAGCGATACAGATGATTGACATGAAACAACAACTGACAATGAAACATTTATTTAGATTTTACAATAAATAAGAGTTATCCTGTTGAACAAACCTCACAACCAGCTCATTTATCTTACATTGAGGAGATACAAGTCACATAAAGCCACCAAAGCCAGCCATAGCACCGTTCTCCCAGTCAGAGTCTGAATCCGAAAAGTCCTGGGCCTCAGTGGTGTGGATGGGTGAGAAGTGGCTGAACTTGTCCCCGTTTGCTCTCACCTGGGGATACTGGGCTTGGCAGCCAGCATCCTTTGGTGACCTGCTGAAGTTATTCTTGCTCGGGATAGGAGGAATAACAACTTTCATTTCTGGTCCAATGGTTTTGTTGGGTGGAAAATTGTCATATTCCACCAGAACCTTGGGACCCTGGTTCATGCCTGCTTGGACCTTTGCGTGATGGCCATTTTCCTTGTGGTAAAGATGGACTTTACAAGGCACCTGAACACTTAATTCATTTCGTTTTATCTGCTCAGGCTTCACCCCGCTCCCCTCCTTATCGTAGATGCAGGGGACAGATGTGTGTTCATAGCTGCTGGGTTTGGAGGGTCGGCTGGTCCTGTGCGCATCTTCTGCGTTTTTGCACAGTGTCGGTCTGAAGCTGTCCTCCAGTGCGTAACTCTCCATTCTGTGTGTCTCCGCCCCACGGGTGTTATCATAAACTGTCATGAAAATAAAAAGCAAACAAAGTTAAAATTATTAGTTGCAGTTAAAACTTTTATAACAAATAGTCCATTATGTGGAGACAACGGATACTTTGTCAGCAAATATCTCTCCTAACATAAGAGAATTGAAGGGCTGTGCCCATGTAAACAAATATGTTAGAACAAATCAGTGCACCTCTAAATGGAAAACTAAAATACAAAACGTATACAGGAAATTTCAAACTACTCCATACTTTTAATGAATCCTAATCTAAATGAGAAACTGAGGTAAAAGCTTGACAGTGTGCTCACCTGGCTCAGGGCCCATCCTGCTCTGGAGCTGGTTAAACTGGCCCGTTTGAGAGTTGGGGACTTTCAGGGACACTGAAGAGCCGACCTGACGCCGAGACTTGGCCCTTCTGTTCTGGAACCACACCTGGAATTTGAATAAAACAAGACAACTGAGTGCAGCTGAACCCACTGGGCCTCCACCTCCACAGGTCTGACACAACTTTGCCTTGGAACCTTCTGAAACCTATCAGTCTTTCTTTCAAAATGTGTTTTTTTTTTAATGATGCTTTTACTCTTAAAGATGCTATTTTAATTGGAAAGTAAAGATTCTCCTCTAAAGAAAATACATACATACATAAAAATTCTTACCAGTGTGTGTATACATATTTATAAGTGTGTGTGTGTGTGTGTGTGTGTGTGTGTTTGAAATGCCCTGGTCTAGACCACAGCATACCTGAATTCTGGACTCGGGCAGGCCGGTCAGAGCCTCCAGTCTCTCTCGCAGGTAGATGTCAGGGTACTTGGTGTCTGAGTAGACTTTCTCCAGCACCTCTATCTGCTGCTGGGTGAAGTTGGTCCTCTTTCTCCTGTGGGTCAGCAGCGCCATGCATCTGTCCGCCCTCGGCACCGAGCTGCCGGAGCTGAAGTAGTTGGTCGAGTCGGAGGGGCCATACTCTGTTGAAAATCACACGGTTACAGTGAGCAACAGCAGGTCGAACCTTTTCAGAAAACATCCGGCATCAGCTGCACCTCCACCCTGCAGGACACCCACTGATGTGTGGAGGTAAAGACACCACTCTAGTTTAATGTGCAAGGAACACTATTGGAAAATTAGTAAAGAATTTGTAGGCCTACTACACGAAAATTGTTTAGGCTAGAATTATTATAAATAGCTATTTCAACTTAAATTACAAGAATGTTACCATAACAAAATATTTTCCATTGAATTGCCCCCATTAAAAAAAACACTTGCAAAAAAGGGGGAAAAAATCACCCAAAATTGAAAATATAGAGACAAATGAGCTCCTGGGTTGTAAATGAGGGAGCTGGGTTAACACAGTCCTCTGTCGGACAGTAGACCCACCTGAGCTCAGCATGCCGCTCATCTGCAGAGGCCCTTCATGATACATCGGAAAGTGATTGACGTCCCCGACGCGGATACTTCCATGAACTGCAGACATGATGTGCTCTCCTTACTCCGTGTGAGTGACTGTGAGCCCAGGCGGGCCGGCCCGGCTTATATCAGGCCGGCCGTCCTGTGATCAAAGCCGCTGCTGCTGGACGTGTGAACGGCTGAGCCATCAGCGGCGGCTGGCACTGCAGCAGCCGCGCAGCCTCCTCAGACAGTCTGCAGGCCGCCGGAGGTGTGAGGAGCTCACACCTGGACCGCAGCTCCCCCTTTAAAGAGTTTTTAATGGAATCTGCATGTTCAATACACATCACTTGAGAAAACATTTATCCGCTTTGGAAGGGATGAGGCAGTAACGGAGCGACTAGTCATCAAAGGCAGAGGCTGGAAGCTGCCATTTCCTCCAGCAGTCACAGGACAGGCCCACTAATTTCAGATTTATCGACTAAAACTTGATGATAACAAGTTGTGGCTCTGCTGCAGTGCAGATTTGATTTGAATTTGCAGAATCCACACTCATAAATATATATTCGCACACCTTTTCAGAGCTTATTCTGTTTAATAGTCATGGCTATAGAGAGAAGGAAAGCTATGTCACTATTTTTCATTTTTTGTTTATTTATGCACATGGTACAGACTTGGAATATGGTGAAATTTAACATATATCAGTGTATACACACATACACACACACAACAGTTATTTTGGTATTTTGGAAGGGGTTCTTGTATTTTATTAGTATTTTTTAAATTTCCTTGTAATTTAATTATCATACTTTTAGTTTTCAAGTAATTTTTAAAATAAGTTAAATTTTTTCTTTTTTCCCTCTCTTATTTATTTATTTATTTATTTATTTATTTATTACCTTTTTCCAGTAATTTTATGGCATTTTCTTTCTAAATTTCTTCCTTTTTTTATTTTTTTAGGTAATTTTCTGTTAGCTTTATGATAATGTTTTGTAATTTAATTTTAAATTTTATAATGTTGTTGAAATAAATCAACGGAACTCACTCATGTTTCCAAGAGTTAATATATTTTGAAACAGAACTTATCTGGAGATTTGTTCAATATATGTCATTCTAGTTTTGTACAGAGATACATTCATTAACATCTTCAACTAGCTTCTGTGATTTATTATTCAGAATGTTTTCATGTGTTTTCATATCCAGTATATGTGTCAGATATGTTGCATGTGGCAGCGCTGCATGATGTGCTGATGCTCTCTGAGCCACGGGTCCCAGAGTGGAGGCTGTGTGTTGGACACGTGCAGGTCTGCTGAGGCCTGGCCGTCGCAGCTGATTTTGACAGGAAGTGCTGCGTCCTGGCCCTTTCATCCACAACAAAGATCAGCTCAATACACAAAGCTCATTTCAAAGGCTTGCAGGAGGGGGCCCTTGCTGCTGACTGGGTCACCTCCATTTGACTCAGAGTGGGATCGAGTCAAAAGGTCAGGCAGCGCCACAGACACGCTCGTTTGCTCTTATGTATTTGCACAAGATTTGCAGGAATGAGCCTCCCTAACAAGAGGAAGCACTTTGCAGCCCAACACAAAGTTTGACAGTGACCTCTGCATTTGGATGGTGACACGCTGATGAGCAGACTTTACTATCACTTTGATTATAGGATAATGACTGCAGTCTAAATCCAGGGCATATTTCAGCATTTGGCCTGATAGAAAGTCCAATCATTAGCCTTGTCCAGACCAAAATAGGGTCTGGGGACCCCCAAGAGTCCTTGAGGGGCCTCCAGTGGGTTATTCCAGCAAAACAAGGAATAATTACACAACTCTGCTTTGTTTTCACAAGCAAGACACAAGAAAGCGGACATGGATATAGCATCGCTGACCTGATGTTTAATTAGTAAATTTAGATAAATAGAAATATAGTTTCCTTGTCATTTATAAAAGTCTATTTTTCTGGTCATTTTCTGTTTATTTTCTTGTAGCTTTTTACTAATTTATTGCCAATTTTGGGGTTCTTTCTTACTAATGTGTTCACCATCTTTTTCCTCTTCTTTGCAAAAGAAATCAAGAAGAATTTTCCAGGTTTCAAAGAGTTAAATATTTTCACAGGCACTGAAATGCAAGGAATGTGGTGTTGATCCAGCATCACTGATCTGACATTTAAATGCACAATGTAAAAAAAAAAAAATCAAACTACAGTTTCCTTATCATTCTTTTTTTCCATCAAATTTTCAGTTTCTTTTTAATTTTCTGCTTGTTTTGTTTTAAACAAATATCCCAGGAATTTCACAATTTTCCAATTTTTCCAAGAAATCAAGTGAATTTGGTCAGGTTTCAAAGGACTCATGTCACCATACAGGAAGTCACAAGACATTCTCACAGCACAAAGAAAGCCCGGGTGATTCTAACATGATTTGATCCCACCTGATGGGGAAATTACTACAGAGAAGCAGCTGCAGGATTCTGTAATTTATCATGCATAAATAATATCTATTGATCTCTCTGTTGTAGTAGTTGTGTCTGTACAAGGTGAAGGCATTCCCAGTTCACAGGTTGCTCCGTGTGGCTGAGCGTGCACACATCAGACTGCTATGCTAACAGTAGACTGCTGAGGTTCCTGGGCTTGTGTAATGGCCGCTCACAGTCCTACTTGCTGTGTGTAAAACAGGCAGTAAACAATTCATCTGTCCATCTCCATCCACAAAGCACTCCACCTATGAAAAAACAGGCACTTTGCATTACAAAAAATGTTGACAAGTAGTGTTTGTACTTTGGAGAATAGATTTAATTTATTCATTGCCGTAGCTTGACATTATCCTGTATTGATTTGTGCATGTTTGATGTTCTAAATAGACTAAGAAAGAGGACAGTTTGAAGTTGATTCATGCATACTGTGTATTTTAGTGCCCAGGCTGCACTCATCATCATCATCATCATCAAACAGTAACACCACCAGAGGATTTGTACGGGCCATCTCCAGTGCAAAGCAGCTGGCTCTTTGTAGACAAACACAGGCACGTTCACACCTAAATACAGGCAGCAGACCGCTATCCATTAACCTTCAGACAGACAGGGAAATCATCCTCTGGGATTTGCAGGGATCTGTCAAAATGTCAACCTTTCTTATGACTTCAGGCTTTGTGTATTTGAAAGACACTAGAAAAGAACTGAAGAGGTTACATTTTCCTAAGACACTGTGAGTGTGATCATTTAGTTGAAATGTGCAAAACTGATTACATTGTTACATGGCAAAAGTGGCACAAGTTGAAACAAAGCACTAATTACAGTTGTAGACTGTGAGACATGTGTGTTGTCATCGTCTTCTGTATCGTTTATTGTGTGAGACACAACCAAAATATGACAAAGGTATTAAAATATATCTAAGTGCTGAATTACAATTTCATAAATGAGTTACATGAAAACTTCAGCACCTGTTTTGTGCTTGAGCTGATTTTATACTTGAGCTGGAATTGTTGTGTATTTCTTTTACTGGTTTAATTTTGTCACTATTCAAAATGTTATATCAATATCTATAGATAGATAGATAGATAGGTTTTATAGACAACATGAGTTATGCAGATCATTTAATTTGTCACTTCACATTGTTTTGATGATCTAGTTTTGTTTTTGTTTTGTTTTGTTTTTCAATCTTTGAAGACTGAAGTGTCTGTTGCAAATTTCTGCATATTTTAAACCATGCATGTTGATGTTGAGATGCACATAAAGACATTTACTCTTGTCTTTCATTCACTGTGTATCAGTGAAATATTCTCCATGTGATGCCACAAGGCTATTGACTTTATTCTGTAATCGCCAATATGGCAACAATATGGTGTTTTTTAAACTACAAAGAACAAAGTATCTTGGAAATTAAACATAATAATATCCAGATGTGTTAAATATATGTAAGATCGCAGGAACTGGCTTGCTTAATTTTTTATTCACTAACTTATCCATCATCCTACCTGGATTTTGCCTTCACACTTTTGCCCTGCCTCTTGATTTTTTTTCTCAGCTCATAAAGAAGCATGTTATTCTTCAACTGGGTATGGACCAATATAATCAAACAAGTTGGTGTTATGGTGTTTTTACATATCATCACTGACAGACACATCAGTGATGATATGTAATAACACATCTATATCAGAGAGACAATACAACTGTTCCAATTTCCTCTCTTTAAATTGCATTAGTTCACATTCAAGAGGTCCAAAGACATGGGCTTTTTTCAATGCAAATTTCAGTCTTTCTCTGTGCTGCTGGGCAGACAGCAGCAGAGGACTTTCTGAAAGAGCCGATGAAAGAAGCAGCAGATTCTTGTCTTGGCTCCAGAGCTGGACCACCAGCACAGTCTGTTTCAGGGCTGGATGTTGTTTCATCTTGGGGGTTCGAGTTCTCAGTTTCATCCACTGCGGCTTTTTGGGAGGAATCACCTGCTTCCACCTGAAAACAAGCTGGTTTCAGTTTGGGAAAATGAAATTGTTAAGTATTCGGTATTTTTTTTTACTCTACAGTGTACTATACTCTGTGATTTATGTGAGCTGGTGTCTCTACCTTTTTGGAGATTTCTGTTTTGAAAGCTCAAACATGACAGAAATCTCCCCCACTGTGGAGTCAGTGATGTTGCTCAGCACCTGAAGCAGTGCAGCTCCTCCACCAGGAGCTCTGTCATGTATTTCTCTCTGAGCTTCTCCTGGATGGAGAGAGCCTTCTCCTCCCTGATGGAGGGGGAGAAGAAGAGAAGTCCAAATTGACATTGTACATCGATTGTAGGGAGACCTTTAAAACAATTATTTTAGGATGTTATACTCTGCATGCAAGATGATAAACTACAAAACTTTGACTTCCATGTGATCAAAAGTGATGGTGAGTTTGTGATAGATAGGTGCTAAAAAGGTCTACACTATTAATAATATAGATATTACTGATATTTTTGTTAATGTAAGAGATGAGATCAGAGGGAGAGGTAGAATGCCTTCCTTAGAGGCACTTTGATGGGGGGTCTGGGTAGTTGCACTACTGTAATAAGTCTTGATTTTTGGTGTTTTATCCTCAATTGCATTGTTTCTTAGGCATGGGCAGTAAGGTGCATGTGCACTGACTTACGAACGACCAACTAAATAAAATTAAATTTAAAAAATGAAAATAATATAACAATCGAGCATTTAATCGCTAACTTATTCACAGTGGTGTTACCTCGGTTACAGTAATGGCTCGTCATTATTTACATCATGAATCAAACCCCTCTGAAAAATCGACCGGAACTTCCGCTAAGTTGAAACGGAAGTAGGTACGTGGCCGCTTCAGCTGACATTCTGCATGATGGCGACAGGGGTTCAGAGCGGCGACCTCGACAATGGCACTTCTAGCCGGCTCGAAGTCTCTATCGACGGCCTCACCCTCAGCCCCGACCCGGAGGGAGAGCAGGGGCAGGTGGGCGAACCGGACCCCGAGCCTGCGGGACCGGAGCCCGACGCACCGGGTGCCGCCGGAGCGGATGATGGGGAGGAAGGCGAGACTGCCAAATCAACGATAGAGAAGAAATGGGGCTTTCCCTTACAAGAGCTTTACGGAATGGCCCTTAAATTTTTTAAAGGTATCTTACATTTGCTATCACAGTGGGGGTTAGCGAGCTTTTGAATTGTGCGGTAGATTAAAACAGAAATGACTCGTTAGCTGACGTTGGGATGGCTAGCAGTTAGCTAGCAGTCTGCTAGCTGCTGTCACCACAGGGCTCCTGTTGTCATGCAAGCTGCAGTGAGGTTACTAGCTAGCAGTTAGCTAATGGAGCCAACAGTGCTAACAAACTACCAGCCGGTTGTCACAGAGCTACAACATTTGCCTTTTACCTGCGGTTAGCCAGACAGTATAGAGGTGTCAGCCCCGCTGCTTACCCTGAACACGTAGCCCGGTCTGCCTGATGCTATTTCGGGTTTAACCAGACTAACTTGACCTGTCATGAGTCAAGAAGTCGTGTGACTAGCCCATGTAGATAGAGTAATTCAGCAAGTTAACGCTGAGGGAATGGGGCTTTCCTCGAGCTTTACGTTGGCAGAAACACACCCATTTGCTGTCACTCCTTGTCCTGTTGGCCGCACTTGAAAGGAGTGTGTACGTATGTTGGTTAGCAAACACTGATTTGTTCCAGCTCTTAATAGTGGCTGGCATGTTCCTGCGGCAGCTGCAGCTCTCAAGGAATCAAATGGCTCACTTGACCAGCAGGGCTTATCTCCCATTTCGATACTATTGCAGTACTTGTTTGCCAATTCGATGTGTATTGCAATTCTTAAGTATTGTGATTCGACTTTATGATTTTTGTGCTTTGAATTCTCCACGAGTTTGTGGATGTAAAGTTTCATGAAGCTGTGATTATCCTAAAGGTCACAATTGGTCATTTTATATGGTGAGGTCAGTCTCTCTACAATGAAATGGCTATTATGGGGACTAACATCATCACACATGAATCAAATTGTGCACAAGAGTCTGGGCTTTCCAGTCAAACACAGTTTTATGCAACTCCAAGACTGTTTAGCCTCCATTATGCACAAATACGTTCTTTTACAATAGGCCAGAAGAACACATTTGTACTTGTATTTGTATGTAGCATAAGGTAAGCATGTCTGCAAAGGGGAGACCCGTGGGTGTCAATAGAACCCATTTTCATTCAGAT
Organism: Myripristis murdjan; assembly: GCF_902150065.1. Lineage (NCBI taxonomy): Eukaryota > Metazoa > Chordata > Actinopteri > Holocentriformes > Holocentridae > Myripristis > Myripristis murdjan. The sequence continues at coordinate 29,739,206 of NC_044003.1, read as the reverse complement.
ATCTGGAGGTCAGAGGTCAAGGAACCCTCTTGAATATGACCATACCAGATTTTCCCTCATCAAGATTTAGCCAAACTTTGGAGCAGTATTTTGCTGACAACCAATATCGCTGCTTTACTAAATCAATTCAGTAATAAAAAATCAAGGATGCTTAAGTGAATAGATTTTTTTCCCCACCAATATTGATCAGAGTTTTCCACAGGTTGGAAATGTCCTTGTCCCTTAGAAACAGTGAGAACAGTTTGTCCAGTGGAAGCCAATAGAGGCAGCTTGCCAGTCTTTGTCTGCCACACATTTTTGCATCTTCATTTTTAGAGTTGTCAAAAAGTTACCAACTAGTTTTTATTTTCACAAGGAGGCTCTGTGGGATTGAGTGCAGTGGTGTTCTGTCCTGTTTGGTGTGTCATCAAATGAGAGGCATGAAGTGATACTCACAGAGGGCTTGAGATATTGATTTTGATCGGTTTCTATACACTAACCAGCTTTTTCTTCTTCTGTGGCTGGCTGCTGATATTGTGACAGCACACCACAGATGCCTCTATGTACAGGAAACACAGCATAAGCAGACGTGCATGCCAGCCCCAGCTCTTCTCCTTCAGAATGGTTTACAGTGCTCTACAAGGCCAGGCTTTGCTGTGCTCTTAGGGTTTATTTACTACTATCCTGTGTTTTATGATCTAATTGCTTTTTATCATTCCACTCCCATGCTTCCGCTACTCTTACTAAGGAAAGAAAGAAACAGTGCAAGTGAATAATTTGTGATTTGCATGCATACAGACTGATAGGCCAGTCCACATAGAAAGTCTGTGCTGGTAGTGTTGTTTCAGACACTAAGCAAATCTAAAGCAGCACAACCAAAGTGTAGCAATAACTCAGATCTGAATTAGTTGCCTTGTCAAGGAGACCTCAAGGAAGTTTGCTAGGTAACTAGTGTGCCTTCCTTGTCTTGCCTAGGAGGTTGCACTCAGTGGTCACTTTGCAAACGTGTGTGACATCAGTCAGTCATTTTGAATGTTTACCATTTTTATTGGCTTTATTTTAAGAGCAGAGCACTTAAGATGACTTTGGCGTGTGTAGACAGATTCTGGGTCTGGTGGCCTCCCTGCACTGTGTTGTTTTGTGCTTTGGGTTTGTAGTTGACACATCTTCTCATCTCATTCCCTGTTGTTTGAAGAGAAACATCTCACGGTGATTGCCGTTTAATTTCATGGAGTGTGTGTGCTTACATTTTTCCTGTGGACAAAGGGCAAAAGAAAAAGTGTAGTTCTTATATTTCCCGATGCCTGAGAACAAGAATATAAAACCTTGTATGCTACTAATGTTGCGGCTTGCATATTGTACACACAGAAAAAGGCAACTCTCTGCAATATTGTCTTGCAGATCTTTTTTTTTTTTTTTTTTTATTTAACTTAAGCATATGGGCGGCAGGTAGAAATGAATGTGTTTCTGCACTAAGCTGTTATAAGCATTTGTCTCACCTCTGCCAAGTGTAAATACCCAGATGCCTCCATTCACGCCATCAGTCAGTCAATCAACAACACACTGACGATAAACACTGACCAGTTATCAGGCTGATAGAGGGCTGTGGTGCAGAGCCTTAAATTAACACATCAAATATAATTCCATGCAGAAAATACCATGGGACACCGGGCCCAAATATGAATCAACAAAATTAGGGGGATATGTTTATTGCTTTAGAATTAGGGGTGGTAATGGCAGCCAACCATTAAGCGGTATTATTATTGTTGTTGTTGTTATCAATATTTTACATATTTAAGGTTCTCCTGCATCACCACCATGTATGAGACTGATAACTGGTCAGTGTTATAATCACTGCACTGATGATTGACTGACTGATGGATGGAGTTGAGTCATCTGGGTGTTTTCTGTGGAAGTCAGCAGAGGTGAAACAAATGCTGATGATGGCTCAATGCTAAAGTGTGTCCGTTTTAACCGGTCACCCACATGCTTTAAAGCAAAACAAACTTTGTTAGAGTAAAAGAATGAATGCATTTTATTTGCATGTCTTGTCTTACAACCCATCCCTTACATGACTATAAAACTCGCCACAAATACACAGTGCAACCAGAGTGTGGAGTGTTGGTTTGTGTAGTTACCTGGGTGCAGTATAAGTCCACATGATGGTTAAATGTCCTCATTAGTTGCTCCATGCTCCCCTGGACGGCTATTCAAGAATTCTCTTTCTGTCTCTCCCCTCACTTCCATAGTGTGGTAAAACACGTCTCAAAATAACACTTAAAGTTTAGAAATGTATGCCAACAAATCAGGATGCTTTTTGCCACGCAGTGGAAGTGAATGGAGAGATAGAAATACAGTGTTCTGGATTAGCAGACCAAGGGAGTTCAGAGCAACTTGCATATTCACAGCAAGACATGAGAACAATCAGTGCAGAATATCTCCATGCTCCCGTTTCAGATAAAGACGGCAAGGCCTTCCACCCGACCTACGAGGAGAAGCTTCGACTGGTGGCTCTGCACAAACAGGTGTTACTGGGCCCTTATAACCCTGACGCCTCGCCGGAGGTGGGCTTTTTTGATGTCCTGGGCAATGACCGCAGGTAACCTGAGTTGACAGCTCACTGTGTGTGTGTGTGTGTGTGTGTGTGTGTGTGTGTGTGTGTGTGTCTGTGCGCGTGACCTTTGATCTCTGGCAGGCATTCCAGAATTAGTGCTCTGCTTTGTTTCAGTGAGCAGGAAGCGGTGCAGAGAAAAGCTTTCACCCTGTTGCTCATTCATTAACTCCCTCACTCTCTCACACACAGACGCATCCCCGCCTGTCCATTTAGTGAACTGTTGATACAGCCCATTTAACTCTTAGAGAGGGGGAGGGTACTTCTGGCTCTCATTTCAGAAGACAAGCAAACCTTTAGCCTGTAGTACTGCCAAATGCCCAAATTGATCTTTGTATTAGTTTAACTTGTGCACATATTTTTTGCACATAACTAATTTCAAGCACAGCGTATTCATGAAAAATGATCTTTGATTGTCAGTATCAAGTTTAGTGAATTTCTCCAATGTTATGCTTTAAATCATTGGCTTATAATGTGAAAGATAATCGTTACAGATAATAGGGTTTCCTGCAGCAGACTTTTGGTGTGGGGCTAATGTTTTTTGATGTGAAACTGTCCCCTAGCAGACAAAATGGCCCTATAGTTACCGTGACAACAGGATACATATTTGAAAAAAAGGTAGTTTTCATAATGCATTCAATGTCACAATTTGCATCTTAAATTACCCAAAAGTTGGTAAAACCACATCCTTGGTTACAGTGGACTTAAGGTGCAGCGTAAGTGCTAACTGTGCAACTGAACAAAGAAAAGACCTAAGTTTGAAACAGACTAGTTTCAATGTAGGATTTAGTGTCGACTTTACTCCAATACTGGCATTCACACATGTACTTAGCTGGTGCAACAGGCTGCAGGTGATATCACCACAGGGTTAACAGGATGCCTTCTTACAGGGTGACAAGTTTGTACCATCCTACTTCTTGTGACACAAAACTGCCTCTTCTGATTGGTCTCACATTTCTGGAAGAATGTCTTGAACAGCACAAACTCATCGAATCCAATTCAGAGCGGAAAGGCATGCTCTCAATCTTTATTTATATACTTTTTTTGTATGAAGTCAACAGACATGCTTGGCTTTTCTGGCGACTCTGGTACACAATGAACATGACTTCACAAGCTGGACTTAGCACGATCTAAACAGAAAACAGCAAGGCTGGGGGAAGGCAAATTAGAGCTGCATTTGATTTTTTTGGTTAGCTTTGTATCTTTTTTTTTTTTTTTTAATTTATAATTATAGTGTTTTACTTAAATAATACTTTTCATGTCAGCAAACAATAAAGGACAGCTGCTTGATTGTCAGTAGACTGTCAGCTAATTATGTTGTTGCTTAGCGACAGTAACTCAACATCAAAGCAGGCTGCTCTGCTTTGTAGCCTAAATATGCGGGGTATCATTTTCCTATTTGAAAAAATTCTTTGGGGGAAAAAAAAATCATTGGATGGAATCTAACATAAAGCTGAGCCCGGATGTGCCCAGCTCCCTCTCTTGTCTGTCTTCACCCCCAGCCTCACTCTTGTCTGTCTGTAGGAAAGAGTGGGCGTCTCTGGGCAGTATGGAGAAGGAGGAGGCCATGGTGGAGTTCGTCAAGCTGCTTAACAAGTGCTGTAACCTCTTCGCACCCTATGTCACCTCACACAAAATCGAGAAGGAAGAGCAAGAGAGGAAACGGTAAGGTGTCTGGCTACAGCTCCCCGAGGAAGATGTCCTGGCTACTGTGTCTAAAAACAGACACAGGTTCAGTTTGTCCTATATGCAGCTGGCAAAGCAGTGAAACAGCATTTAGTTTGGGTGGTCGGGTTATGTCTAGAGTTATAATGCCTTTCTTGGAAGCAGTAGAGTGAACTGTGATACAGTTTTTTATGGCAACCTTTCTGGCATCATGTTTTACTGACAGAAGTTTTAGGGTCCTTTGTAGTACACATCTTTTATCTGCATCCGTTTCTTTTTGCATCATTCTCCAGGAGAGAGGAGGAGGAGCGTCAGCGGCGGGAAGAGGAGGAGAGGGAACGACAGAGGCAGGAGGAGGAGAGGCGGAGGCGCGAGGAAGAGGAGAGGTTGAAGAGGGAGGAAGAGGAAAGGAGGCAGGCCGAAGAGGAGAGGCTACGAGTTGAGCAGCAGAAGTATGTGTGTGTGTCTGTGTGTGTCTTTTGTTGTATATACACATTTGGTGAAGGTAAGGAGATGCTCTTGGACCAGCCTCTTGCTCCGCTCCCTCAAAGTCTTAATATAATGTAACGTAATACATTATCGATTCCTGTAGAGAAATTATTTTTTCACCCCAACATCATCTACACTGCAGCACCTCACTTCTTGTCCCTTCTCTCTTTTCCTCTACCCTATTTTCACCCACACTGCCTCCATTCCCCAACACTCCTCCTTCATCCTCTAAGACAACAGATCATGGCAGCGCTGAACGCCCAGACAGCAGTGCAGTTCCAGCAGTATGCTGCACAGCAGTATCCCAACAGCCCAGAGCAGCAGATGGGCCTCATCCGTCAGCTCCAGGAGCAGCACTACCAGCAGTACATGCAGCAGCTCTACCAGGTCCAGCTGGCCCAGCAGCAGGTAGGGCCACACTGACAGGATGGAGGAGAGCCATTCATACATGTAGGACTGCATTGCACAGTTGATCATGTGTTATGATCGTTAATTAAACAATTAATAATCATAGGTACTTGGCATAATGGAAACATTGAGACATTCCATTACATTTCAGACATGTACTTTAACTGAAAATGATAAGATCAGAGTAGGTAAAGTTCAAGATCAGGTGAAGGGCAACTACCAGTGAAGAAGATATTATTGTGTATTTTCTGGCAGAATTACTACTATCTTAAAAAAGCATCTCTTTGCGAAACTCTGTTTGCCAGTGATGTAGTGTCATTAGAGCGCACATTCCTCCACAGTAGCCATTTTTAAACCCCTCCTGTCCAGCATCACATTTCCTTTGTTTCCCCTGAGTGGAAAAAATGTCTAGCATTAGACTGGAGCTATGGGAGTCCATCTACATCAAACGCATAAGTCAAGCGCTTGCATTTGTGTATGCATTCCTTGCATAGACTGTGTGACGGGTCAAATAAAAAAAAAAAAAAAACATCCATTATATAAAAGCATCTCTAAATCCATTCACACAGTCATTCTGTGCAGAAAATTACAGTGCATGCCTGTCAGCTGGCATATTTCTATGACTACTGACTATTGATTAATTTCACTGGTAAAATCTTTGGTATGTGCCAAAAAAGTAACTGTTGGATACTGTTTAAGATATTAATGTAAGATGTAAAAAGAACACTAACTTCCCCCGTACTCCTGCAGTCCAACATGCATGCAAAAGTCTTATGCTAGCATAAGAAGTCTAGCGTTCCAGTTCTTTCCTCATGCAGCATGGCTTTAAACAACTGATTTTGAATATTTAGCCTATTGGTTTTAATTAACCATTTTACACATTTCATACATTTTAATATTACACTTCACATGCAAAATCAGTTGTGTTGTCCTTTAAGATGCCAGGTTCAGATACTGTGGAAGAGCTTGGGAAAAGAAAAATTCTATATATTTTGTAGCTATAATGTTAAATATGCAAATATTACTGGTATGGTCCTATTTTGTAGCTATAATGTTAAATATGCAAATATTACTGGTATGGTCCTTTAGGTTATCCCTTTGTCCTAGTTTACTTGGTCTTGAGTGTGTGGTGTCTCCCGCTCTCTACAGGCAGCCTTACAGAAGCAGCAAGAGGACGCAGTGGTGCAGGCCACCCTGGAGGCTAGCAGCTGCAGCAGCGGTGAACCTGGCCCTGCCTTGGTCTCGGCAGCAGCACCGTTATGTGCATCGTTGCCTCCCGCTGGCGAGGAAGTCCCCACAGTGAATGGAGGCCAGTCGGACTCTTACTCAGAAAGCATGGAGCGGGAGCCGGAACCCGAGCCAGCAGAGGAGGTCTCAGAGAATGGGCCCTTACTAGGTTGGTGGGCCAGAGATGGATGGATGTCATATAAAGACTTAGAAACCCACATGTACACGTATGCAATTGTACTTGAGCGACTGTTGACTTCACGCAGGAACCATCTATATTATGCGGTGTTGTGTAACTATTCGCTTGGCAGCAGGGGGACAAAGCTCTGTGTCACACAAACAAAGCTTTGTGCCAAACCAGAAACTCTATCCTTATGTGCTGTGTCCTTGGTGATGTGACCTGGAGGACAGGGAGGAGACGAGCTGGGACAAGTGATACATGATAGTCTCCTCCCAGCCTGCTGACTTGTTTAGGTATCGTCCGTCCACCCACTTTTTGCTTACAGATGAGGGAGCGCTCATACCAGAAATAAACGCAGGCCCTGATTCCAAATCACAGACAAGCATCTTTTACCAAACTAAATTCAACTTTACAGGGGAAGAGAAATAAGATTATGTCTTTGCAAAGGGAAAGTTTTGGCATGGTTCACATGTGCAGGCACACACACACACACAGCATAGACAGGTGGTGTAATTGCCTGTTAGCAAAAAATCTTTCTATCTAGTAGGAACCCTGCACTAGCACCATGAAGACATATCTTTAATCCTTAATATTTTCCTCACTGTATTATCTTTTTTTATCTCAACGTTATTCTTTGCTGCAGTGACCCAATTTCCACTCAGGGATCAAAGAAGTTCAGAATATTAACATAGATTATGAAACCTTTCCTGTGTGCTGTTAACAGCAGACTCCCCGCCGGTGATAGCTGCTCCCTCCATGTGGACGCGGCCGCAGATTAAGGACTTCAAGGAGAAAATCCGACAGGACGCAGACAGTGTGATCACAGTGGGTCGTGGCGAGGTGGTGACTGTGCGCGTGCCCACCCACGAGGAAGGCTCCTACCTGTTCTGGGAGTTCGCCACCGACTACTATGACATCGGCTTCGGGGTCTTCTTCGAATGGACGGACGCAGCCTCTGCCTCTGTCAGCGTGCACGTGTCGGAGTCCAGCGATGAGGACGAGGATGATGAAGGTGAGGTGATAATGCACAAGCTGGTCTAGTAACTGACTTGGTGCATGCAGCGTATAAAGAGTTTGTGTTGCTACATTGCACGGCCTTTACAGAACATCGGTCGAGCTCCATTCAACTTATTGTGTTGAGTTCTTCATATGTGTTTAAGTTAAAAAAAAAAAATGGAATTCTGAGGTAGTTCAGCTTCTTCAAGCCAAGTTGTGATACAAGCTCAACTGAGGCCCAAACTGAGCAGCATTAGACTGGTGTAAAGATGAACAGGTTACTCCCCAAGTGATTTGTAATGGACTAATGTAGTTGGACTAATCCAGGCCTGCTGCTGATGCAGTATTTTATGAGATAAAGGTCTTCAAGTAAAAGCCAAACATCAAGCCATATGGCCAGAGTTGTCAGTCTTGAGCCCCTTCACACTACAGGATAGTCTGCGTCAACCATCAGATCAGAGTCCAGAGCCAAGCGTCAAATCAGTCATAGAATCCATGTTCAAATTGTGTTCAAAGTGGTTTCTAGAGATTTAAACACAAGAAGTCACATCACTGATCTGATATTAAAATATAATTTTAACCCTCGTAAAGCCTTAAGGGGTCAAGACGACCTGAGCGTCTGCGAGTCTTTTTTCCGGGGTGCACCCATGCCTCGTGCTTGGCTCCGTGGCGGTGGTCGCGGCCTCCAGCGCTCCCCCATGCCCCCGGAGCGCCCGGACCCCCCGGCCTCGGCCCCCCCGGCCTCGGCCCCGAATGTGCCACAGGACCCCGGAAAAAAGACTCGTGGACGCTCGGGTCATTTTGACCCTTAAGGCTTTTTAATATTATAAATATAGTTTTCTTGTATTTTTTTTTTTTTTTTTTTCAAATCTTTAGGGTTTTTTTTTTAAAGTGTTTTTTTTAGTATTATTTTCTTTTTCTTTTTCTTTGTCTTTTTTTTTTTTTTTTTTTTTTACTAGTGTTTCCCATGGTTTTAAATGAAATTGAGTGAATTTGCTCAGGTTTCAGTGGGTTCCTTTTACAAAGAAAGCATTATTATTTTAACATGCTGTTTTGATCTCACCTGTTTAAATCTTTGTTAGTGTCCAAGATTGGCATCTACACCATTAAACACAAACAAACTTGGGCCTATCTTTATTTATCAAGGTTCCCAAGGCGAAATTATTTCAGATGGCTCATTGAAAGTCACCTTGGGGGTCCAGAACATGAGGGGAAAAAAAAAATGAAAATCCCTGACTTAGGTCTTCCTATGACAGTGTATCTACAAAGGGACAGTTCTTCAGTTGACAGGTGTATAGTATGTCACATAATGTGTCCTGACTGCACTGAGTATGTCACTTTTCTTCCTGCATCTAAAGTGCTAATATGGTATTGTGTAACACTCTTTAAAGAGTGCACTTGGCAAATAGAAGCGATTCTGCTTTCCATGAGTTTATAATGGTGTAATGATATGGGTGTGTTATTAATACAGTGCTGCAGTTCTTAATGATTAAGCCCTGTTTGGATTAATATGGTGGCTAGGTTCCCTGCAACTGTTGATATGTGTTCTTTAAGAAAATATAATGTAGCTATTAGAAAATGTGTTGAGAGACTCACTGGTCTTAGCTGTGTGTCTCCCCTGCTTTCCTCCATAACATCTTGTATCACTCTGTGCTGCCCACCCACAGGTGACCCCCCTAGTGAGGAGGAGAAGGCCAAGAAGGAGGCAGGCAAGCCTCAGGTGGACGAGATCGTGCCGGTGTACCGGCGGGACTGTCATGAGGAGGTGTACGCCGGCAGCCACCAGTACCCCGGCCGCGGTGTCTACCTGCTCAAGTTTGACAACTCCTATTCACTCTGGCGCTCCAAGAGTGTTTACTACAGAGTCTACTACACCAGATAAGCCTGAACACAGACACAGGGGGAGCCAAGGAGTGTGTGTGTGTGTGTGTGTGTGTGTGTGTGTGTACGTGTGTATGAGTGACTGGGTAAGTAAGTGTATGCGTGTGAAGGAGAAGGTGATTCCAGGTCTATTCTGGACAAAAACCACCAGAGGGCGGCAAAGAGACACATCTAGAGCCCTACAGCGGAGACTGGACTTCTATATATGTATGTGTGAATGTATGTATGTGTTTGTCCCAGGATACACCCATGCTAGAGCCTGTCATGAGCCCTTGGAAGGAGAGAGTGTATCCCTATAGTGTATTCACCACCTGTCCTTGCTGCGCTCACATAGAGACCAAACTGTAGGACTTTGCTCTCATAATTGTATTTTACTACTTTTCACCCTGTGTTCTTCTGTGACACCATAATAACTCCCCCTGCCCGTATTTTCCACTGTGGCCTTTCCGGCTGCTTCTGCCCTGAGTGATGCTTTCATAATCTTGAGCTGATGCCCAGTCAGTCCAGCGCAAGCTGAAGTTATAGTGGTTTGTGTGTCCCACAAGAACAGAGATACTCTAATGTTGAAGAATCGAATATTACAGATGCACTACAGAACACTTTGCCTTTGCTCCACAGAGGCTCTGGGTGTCTGAGAGGCCTCGGTCACACACAAACACATACAGAACACCAGTGTACACAAAGTTAGTCACCCTCCTATTTGTAAAACAGTCACCCCACCTTCTCTTCTTTACCCGCTGTGCATATATGCAAATCTGAGAGGACTGCATCTCTAGAAGCAGCCCTTTCTCTTACTAGTGGGCAGAAACCGTCTGTTTATCTAGCACATCTCACGCCTGATGCAGTGCTCTCAGATGGACTTAAAGGACCATGCCGGTGATTTTGCATGTTTCTGGAATGTATAACCGTCACGTTTCTATTTTTTTTCTCCCAAAGCAAGCAGTCGTATTTCAGAATTCTATGATTTTTCCTACTTTTATCCAGTTTCCATTCACTCCACTATAATATGAAAATGAACTTTTAGAGACTTCAAACTTTCTTCACACCAGTATTCTATTACCGCAATGAAGTCGTCCACATTAGTTTTCCTGAAAGCAGCAGCACTGTTGTGTTTTGCTGGCTGCTGATTGAATGGAGTGAAATGGTCCCTCAGCCAGGAAACAGTCTCCAGAAAAATGTTTGCTTTCCACAGCAAGTTATCAATTCTGTGTTTTATGAATGGTGATGACGATCTTAGCAACAGTAGCCGAACATTACAAGGTGCCCCCTCTGGGTTTGCAGAATGGCTTGTTGCAATGTAAAATGTAACGACATTGTACTAAATAGCCCAAACATTCAAAATCACTGGTATGGTTAATACCAAGTGCACATTAGTAGGTTACTGGAGTTTACTGACAGATTACGAAGGTTGGACAGTATGGCATTTTACAGTTTAGGGTGGGCTTCAGTGAAGTGTAAAGGAGAGAGTACACAAAATAACATGTACATGGGAAAGTATGACTTAGGGCCCTCTGGCCTTACAAAGTCAAGCATTGCAGTTTGGGATACAGGATAAGAAATAAGATTGTGTCTGAAAACAGAATTTACCAATAAATATTTATTTTTTCCCCTTTTTTCTTAGAATAGATATCATTTTTGTGTCTGTACAATGCCATTTCAGTTTATTTCATCTCCTTCTTGAGGGCTGTGCCTCTAGTTTTCCATGTTTCCTACATGATCATCAAGAGGCAGAGACTGATCATTAAGAGGATGATTGCATCAAGTCATCAACCCCCCATCAGTTATCAAGCTTTCAAAGAAGAGAGGCTGTTTGAAAGTAATCTTGCCAGAGGTTCTGCTGTTAGTCACTGTGTGTGGTGTCTGTCATTTGAGGGTCACGTCACTGTTACATCTCTGCAGTTCTCAGACACTGAAACACTGTTATCCAAAATGCACAGTATTGCTGTTCCCTTTTCTTTCTTCATCATATACAGTTACTCAGTTTGACATCATAAATATGGTATCGTGAATAAACTGAGATGACTTACTCGTGTCTTGGGTGACGTGGTTACTGACTAACTCTGTTGCGACATCTAAGTGCATATAAAAGCTGGATTTTCAACTTTTTTTTTTTTTTTTTTGGCTTTTTTTTTTTGGCTTTTTTTCCCCCTTTGCCACAGTTTTTTTTTTACATTCTGTTCCCTCACCTCACATTGCATTTGCATGCCTTGTGTGTCACTTGTCCAACATCTACCACCTATGTGCATTGTCAGCAATGCTGTATGAACTGTATCCTGTCTACTTGTGAAGGATGGATGTTGAATGAGGTATTGTTCTTGTTTTTTTGGGGTTTGGTTCTTTTCAGTGTGTGTGTCAGACATTTGTGTTCACTTTATCACACTGACTGAGCTGATTATTGTACATTTTTGTTATGTGTATATGCAACCTAAGTTTAAAGACATAGGCTGAGTAACTTGCATCTGATCTCAAACCAAATTAATCCTCCAGTGTCCTGGCTGAGTGTCAGTCGGTTAAAGCATATGAATCCTCTTATTCATACAATGATTTGTGTAACAAAACATCACTACCTATGGTATAGCCATGCCATTAAGTTCAAGAATTACCCACTATTGTTTGATGTGTGATGTTCATTTTTCTGAAGTACTTATTGATCACCAGTGGTGTTGAGATGATGTGTTCAAGCCTTGTATGTAAATAATTCTATAAATGAGTTTATGTATGGGTTTCTAGATGTGGAAGAAGGCCATGGGTTTGAGAATCAATGCACTGTAAAGTATGGTGAATGAAATATATGTACATTTTACCCCAAATGAAAGTCCAAAACTCTTTAGGAAATGTAAAAGTGAAAAAACTCTATTGACATGACAGAAAAGCTCATCTTTTTGTATTGCTTTGACTTGTTTGGATCTCTTATGAGTTGGAAGATCTTTTTGGGCTTATATTTAATCTTGATTAAACTTATGTTCATCTCTAGAGCTGGGTAGTTTGTCTAAGTTTTTTTTTTCCTTCCCATTTTCATTTTTCTTATTTCACACTGTGATAGTTAAAGGTTGAAGCCTGCACAAAGTCACTTTACTGCAAAGTTACCTCCACAAAAAAGTACAAAAAAAAAGAAAAAGGGGAAAAAATAACCATAGTAATCCAACAAAATTACCTCTAAAACTACCCTGAAAAGACCAGAAAATTCATTTTTTAAATAAGAGAAAAATGAACAAAAACGAGTTTTTGAAAAATCCAAGAAAATAATGTATAGTATTTATAAAAAAAAAAAAAACTAAACAAAACATAAAGCTATATAAGTGTTGCAAATTTTAAAACTACTGAAAATTGAATAATATAAGAATATTACAGAAAAAAAAAACTCTACAAAAAAAGATAATTTGTTCAGAGGGTGAAAGAAAACTCCTCATGATGATAGGCCTCTGGAATTTAAAGTGTTAATGTTTTGTTTCATTAAATCTTCACCTCCATCCCAAAGAAAAGGAGGATTCCTGTGGTCGCTCATCTTTGACCTTTTGGCTTGCACCTCGTCCTTGAACTCACCGAGGGCAGCGCCGCCTTCATTTTGGCTTGCTGAGGACAAAGAGATCAAAATGAAATCTGAAAGACTGGGCCGGTGTCAGATGCGTGAAGCCACCACAGATGAACTTGAAACAACAGAACGTCCTTGGCATGACTGTTTTTTTTTTTCCCTCATGTGGCCAATGTGTCATCCACATGCTGTTTTCCTGTTAAACACATTTTGTGCTGAAGGAAGGAAAAAGTGCGGATATTACTCTTATTCAGAAGACAATCTGCCTCGGCTGGCTTGTTTTTCAGAATATGTATAGGATGTTACAAAACAGAAAGCAGCGGTCAGGAGGGCGGCTGTGTCAGCTCTTCCACAGTATCTGCACCTGGTATCTTAAAGGACCACACCATTGATTTTGCATGTGTAGTGTAATATGAAAACGTATACTCTAAATGTTTCTACTAATCTCCTGGACACAAACAGTCATATTTTAGAACTCCCATATTATTTTTTCTCCCTTTTATGCAGCCATTGGTTTCCATTCATTCCACTATGATATGAAAATGAACTTTCACAGATTTCAAACTTTCTTCACAGCAGTATTCCATCATCGTAATAAAGTCCAAATTAGTTTTCCTAAAAGCAGCAGAACTGTTGTGTTTTGGTGACTTTTGATTGGGTGCAGTGACATGGTCTCTCTGCCAAGGAAAATAGTCCCCAGGGAAATGTTTGCTTTAAAACGTGGCTATTTCAACCAAAAATTCATAATTGAAATTTAAAGGACTGTGATTACATGTTGTAAAATCTTTAGTACCCCTCAATGATTTGCAAAACAGTTGACTGCAATGTAAAATGTGGGTAAATTATAGTTAAGAGGGCAAACATTCACAGCCACTGGTGTGTAGGTACAGTTGGTCTATTTTTCTGTTGATACACCAACAGACTGTAAAACAAATGCACAGCTTTTTGCCACCAAACAAGAAAAAAACTGAAATACAGTATGTCAACTTTTGGGAGCTGGTTGGCTTCAATCCATTTGTCACTTGGACTCAACATAGAGAAAAGACATTTCTTATTGACTCAGGATGGTGAATTTAAAAGGAGCCAGTTATATTACATAAATAACAAGAAAACCTCATCTGGATTTGGAAAAGCTGACATTTAGTTCTGTCATGATATTTTTTTTTTATTTATTTATTTATTTATTTTTATGCCAGAGGATGAAACCTATTACAAGACCCTGGAATTCCCACAGTCCCTGGCCTGACAAGAACTGCCTTCATGCCTTTAAGTTAATCAGACATGTTGACTTGATTTTCTTTTCAAACTATTAATACTGTAAATGGGTAATAAAGTAAACTCTGGGATTTTCTTGATTCAGTGTCTTCTTGAAATCGGAGAAAGTTTAGGATGGCTACTTTTTAAGGATTTAAATTTTGAATCCTGACTGCTGGTCACACACCTGAGTGTGTGATCCACTGCCTAAGTGTTTAAATTGTGGCGCTTGTTGTATCCAAACTTTGGTCTAATAAAATGAATTAATGACCATCCTTCATGACGTTTTAGTATGTTTCTATCACAAATAACCCCCCAAGATAGTTGACAGCTTTTTGAAACTTGTGATGTTCTTACATGAATGGCACAGAGAAATAAAAGGCCGTCATGGGACTCTCATAGTACCGCTTTGAACCAGTAGGGGTTGTGCTACGGTGATTATAGAAAAATGTGGCAAATATTGATGACTGCAGCCTGTGGAGGATGGAGCTGCATGGCCAACCCCACCATTACTAACAGCACATTTTTATTAAGTTTATTTAGTAGGTTAGATGTAGTAATTTTGTGCATGGTGGCATGGCTGAGGTCAGGGCAAGCAATCTGGAGTGGGTTGTCATTGCATTACTGACATGTTGCCGCTCCTCGACAGATAGATGGAAAAATGAGTCAGTATCTGAAAACAATGCAACAAGCCGTAGCACTACTGGCTCTGTGCTCCACCACAGTGCATCAGAGTGCTGACCAGAGCTGGATGAACATTCACGCTCAGCCCACAACTTAACATACACACCAACAAGGTGATCAAACCCCAAGGTGGAGGTCTGTGAAAAATAAGGCTCTTCATAGCCCATTTATGTGTAAAAGGGCCGTGAACAAACCATGTAAAATAAATTAATAAATAATAGGAATAGAGGACTGGCTTGTTTTAGGTTGTTAGAGGGAACTTCACAGTGTATTCATTCACACTACTTGTGCGCTGTCTCATGCTTGGTGTAGTGAGTGTTTTGGCATTCATCGGCACCTCACTGATGAAACTACAGTTGAGATAGCCACTCTGCTTTGTTGGGTTCACTAAACCAAAGACGAAGCAGAGCACCTTTAAAGAGTGACTCGACCCTAAATCACGTTAGGCAGACCATTTCTGCTGCACTGCCCTCTAAAGGTTGAAAATCTCAGGCATGCTGCAGCTCTGGCCACACCCAATTCGTGAGCTGACAGCAGGTATTTTTAGCAGCTGTTCATGGCAAAGTACCTGCGGCTACATCACTGAGAAGGTTTCGGCCCCTAAAGGCCACTCAAAGAGTTGTCAGTCTTTAAGATTCAAAGTGAATTTCATGCTTCATTTTTTTCACAGGGTCTCTGAGACTCTGGACGTGGCCATGAACATTAAAGAGACCCAAAGAGAACCAGCATCTACTGGAAATCCATGTACAATCAAGTACTTGATATATTAATTCAATTTAACTATAAAGCAAGCCAAAAGTTCCTTCCAAGCATACTCTGCTGCAGTCAGCCCAGCACTGACTAGATGTTTGAGGGGAAAAGCAAAATACAATTGGCTCTTAAAGGAAGAACCAAAAATCACTGTTTATATAATCAGATCTATATGAGGGATGGATGTTATAAAAAAAATGTTATTATTTTTTGAATAAAATGTAATTCAATGAAATATTCATTGTAAAAGTAATCTTGCTTCTACCAATTACCTTGATTAAATGTATGATGCTTTTTGATTCTGTTAGTTTTAAGTAGATACATTGCGATTAGAAGTGGGGCGAGCTTTTATTTTGGCCTGGCTCTTCCATGACACCAGTTTCACCTACCTGTCAGTCATAGGTCAAACAATTGCACTCCAACTGGCCCGAATCCTTCACTTCAAACCAAAAACTAAGTCATTTAAATTTATTACAGACGTGGTTATTATTACATAAACACATCACATTACAGTCATGTAAAAATTTGTTGTTTAGTTGGATTACGCACCCCTACCTCGCCAGCAAATGTGATTGTTTGACCCAAGAAATTCAACCGCATAGAGATGACTTCAGATTCTCAGCAGCATGATTTCCACACCCAGTGACAACAATCAAAACCATTTTGATGAAAAACTGCACCTTTTAGTCAATCATCCCTTTATAAAAAAAAACTCCAGCTTTTACAAGAAATATATTTCTTGCACTATTCCATGTTTAGCGTGTGTGAAAAAAGTTTGTGAAATATTTTAACTTTATATTAAATGTGAAATGTGAAATAAAATGAAAATAAATGAATCAGATGCAGGTCTGACTCTTCAGTGAGACTCTGAGCAGCTCAGCCCTGCAGGCACAGCTGAATCCAATCCAGCCTGATCCAGGACATTGGACTTGCAGGCCTGGAAGCTTCTGGAAAAGTCCCGGCTCAGTTTCAAGGACAAGTCACCTGCAGGAAATGAGTCCTGCACAGAAAACTCACCTCTGCTGTCTTTTTAAAGCCTGTCCACATTTTGCTCCAAGATTTTATCTAGACTTTTCTTGTGCTTTGTAAAGAGCTGCATTTTGTGTGCGCCAGTGTTCATTTGTTTTGTGTGAACAGCTTCCCGGTTCCTGTCAGTCTCTGGATGAAAAGATCAGACGATACATTTCTGAGAGGAAAGACATTCAGTTAAATCCCCATGTAAACAAAGTCAAAATCCCCATGTAAACAGAGTCAGACAGTCAGACGGCAAACACAGACTGGAGTTGGGATAAAACAAAAACATCCCCAATTCATACAAAATAAATAAATGCATATGAATATATCTCAACACAAAAGACTCGTTCATGTTGCATGTGTTGTAAACATGTAGAAATGCCTGCTCTGAGCCAATATGATTATGCTGTTAAAAATACAACCACTATCAAAACCACTTCAAGCAGAACTGACACTAAATACAAAACGACCAAATCTGCATGGAAAACTACACTGGGACTGAATTACAAAATAAAAGTCATTAAAAATCCCACATAAAGATTGATTATTGTATAGATTTTCTATATACTATGTGATTTAATACATGAATAAATAAGACAAATAAATCTTTGGTCTACCCCTGTGGGCCCAATAGGCAGCCTGAGACAGAGTTAAGAATAATATATGTAAAATGTATGAAATTAATGAAGAAAGCATGCCTTTTACAGAAATTAGGTAAGGGACCTATCACAAGTGAACCATGGAGCATCAGTGGAACTTTACGGTGCAATTTATGGCATTTGTGTGTGTCTGTGTGTGTGTGTCTGTGTGCGTGTCAGGATACTACATTTTTAAGCAGTATTTTTTGTATGTCAGTAAACTCAGTTTACAGTACTTTCTAGCATAGATGGGATTATTATTTGCCTTAAATTAAACAGGCTTGTTTAAATTAAGACTGGATTCATTTCATATTGTGGAGAACAAGGCAAATCTGAATGAAAATACAGACACCTCCAGTCACGACAGCAAAGTAAAATGTTTTATTTAAGTATTTTGTCACACTTTTATGTCATGCCACTTTTGATTTAGACATTCTTGCTTTTTTATGTCACAGTATTGGTTAATATTTCTTTTGTGGGTGTTTTTTTTCCATATTATATTTTTATTTTGTATTATTGAGATCAGTATGAATGTCTTATTTTGGAGCTGCTTCTATGTAAAAAAGCACCAGTATTGGTATCATGTGTGCATGCATTTCACTCACTTGCTAAGTAACCTTCCAGCCATTGCCACACAGAGCCACATAGCACAACAGAAATTTGATAACTTCTAGTCATTTGTGGAATGAAGTGGGGTGGGGGTGGGGGTGATTGCACAAACAACAGGGTAGTTCACAGGAAATGTGTTTAATATCACATAAACATAATTCCTGGCAGCATCCTGGCAGGCATCACGGAAGCGTTGAAACTGTTGTGTTCACCTCCATCTACACCAGGGGGCACATTAGGGCCGGCACAGACACGGCTTGCCAGCTGGACATAGGAGTAAACCACTAAATTCAAAACAATCTCGCACTGAACTTGTGGCTTGTATTGTGTTACTGAACTGGGAAACCAGGGCCGGGAGTTTGCTCTTAGGAATTCAAAGAGCAGCAGGAATGCTGCCGGATGGTGGACACTGGCCCCGGAGAAGCATGCCTTGGACAAACACACCGATGATAAATCAGACACAAGTGTCGAGAAAATCTGTCGTCCAGCGTTATTTTAAAGGCTATGAGCCACCTCGTTCATTGACACGTCCTACTTTTATCCCTGTGGCCAGCTGCTCCCTCAACCCATTATAAAACACATAGTTCCGGTCCGGCGTTGTGATTGGTCCACGGAGTCACATTCAAAGCCACCACTGAGACAGTAGACACCTGTGATCTTGTAACGACTCACTGCAATATCAATGCGCTGAGGGAAAACAATTAGACAACAAACACTTCAGTAACGCCATTTCTGAAAAACTTCAGCGGATTAAAATAACCCAGCCACTAATATCGGGTAATTATTCCTGAAAAGAAAATAACTGTCGAACATTTGCATTTACTGTCTTTTTATTTTGATGGTCCCGTCACACCGTCTTTAGTAACCACAAAAACCAAAGCTAACCGCAAGCTTCCGTGGCTCGCTGCATAAGCTAACATTTAATGGTTTCAAATATTATTTCCAAAACTTTTTTTTTAAATTCACGGACCCCCAAATGCGAATTAATAATAAGATTCTGCCATAGTGTCAGGCTATATTAGGAGGGAGGGTGCAGTGAGTTATTCTCACGTCGTTCCCTTCCACGGTGAAAATAAAATGGCATTTTTGACAGAAAAAGCTGCGCCCTTTGAAATTCAAACCCAATTCAAACTCCGTAACCTATCGGGGAAGCCACCCTGGGACCCATTTCCACTGAGTTAAAAACGTAAGCGTACATTAGAGGAGAAATCCAGTCCTGGTTTTCCATGAGCCACTCCACTGTGTGCTAAGGGAGGCAGGTAAACTTTCATCCCTTCCAACATATCTGCATATCTGGCTCCGGGTCCACTTTCTACAGGTGGTTGTCCTTTTGTCCGGGTTTTAACTTGTACTTTCCCCTACTTTTCTTCAGTTTTTTTTCCTTTTCTCCCCAGCCTGCACTCTCTCTGGCTGGATTTGAATAGACTTTGGGAGGCAACGTCTCTCCAGTATACAGCAAAAAACTCCCATGCTTTGAAAAACAAAAAAATATGGCGGGATGGAAGGATTATGCAGCCTCGCAAACAATACCAGCAGCAGAACAGGACTGCGTCTTGGATTTGTTTTAACGCGTTAGGGTTGTGAGTGTGATTAAAAGTGTTTTCTGTCCCACTGGAGCTGGTTACAATTAAATAAATATGCCCTTTCACCAGAGGACCATTGAGCCGCGGCGTGTTGGGAGGATATCGGCGAGGGATGGCTGGACACCGGTGGAGGAAACCGGGAGACGCAAGTTGCGAAAACCCGTTTTATTCTCATCTCTGGACGAGGTTAGCTGTCACGTAATGACCAACATAATTCACCAACTTTCCGACCTTTCTCGGCATGCCAGCGACATATTCCTGGGGATAGAGATGGAGGCAGGGATGGTGTTCAGAAGATCCTGCAGGATTCAAGGACGCCTGGAAAGTCTGCAGAATGAAGTCCGCAAGTTCGATCCCAAGAAAATCAAAATCCGTAAGTTTGCAGTGCACTTGATTCACACTTCAGTGAATTATGTTCTAGCTGCCTTGCCATGCCAAAGACAGACAGTGTGAGAGCTTATCCCCTGCCAAAAAGAACAATATGCTGTAATGCATTTTAGGACAGTCTCCAGAATCACAGCAAAGCTACAGGTTCCGACAGGAATAAATAAGTTATACTATAGAAGTCACTAAAGGCATTATGAAGCCTCTATTGAGTACCACAGACTATAGGCATAGTAATGTAATGGGAGATAAAAAGGGCTTTATAAGATCAATGTTGAGTACTGCAGGCACAGTTGTTTAACAGAGGAATAGTAGAATTCTGTTATTTATTTATTTATTTATTTTCCATTTTGGAAGTTACTGATTTGGTATTATTGTTTAGGTGATCTATTACTGTGGGTCTTGCCTGTTGTATCATAACAGTCAGTGTTTTGATGAGCTGTTGGACAGATCCAAGGTGGCTGTCACAGATTGTTGAAAGAAAGTGGAGGGAGTGACCGGTGTCTCCTAAACACATGGCTATGTTTGTCTTGGATTCGGATTTATGTTAATAAGCGTGTTGAGTCCTGTCAGAGATGATGGATTTCCCCCCCCTGTGCATTGACCATCTGTGTGAAGGGCTTCAAAGGACATTGCAATCACAGGGAGGCATCGCAGCCCTCTCCATTTCTTGGTGCTTTTTATATGTGTGTAATTGAAGTTTGTCAACTTGAAAGTCAATGGAAAATCAATTCCCTTTGCTGCAGTGCTGACTTGTATTGTTTGGTTGTTTGTTTTCTCCTCCTGTAGCCTCACACTCAACAGTTACATATTGACCCAGACTTTGACTCATACAGATGAAGGGCTATTAGATAGGCTTGTCATTTATGAACCTTCAGGAAAGCCATTCTTTGGTTTCATATCTGCTTGATATGGGCAGATAGAGCAACTTTGAACCACTGCTTCCTATTTAACAGGCTGCTTTGTGCTTTCGTTTGCAAATAGTTAGGGGATCATATTCTCTGTTGACTTCCTTCTGTGGCTCCATTGTTTATCTAATTTGCCTCTAAAATGTGTTGCAAAGTAGGATTCAGAAGACGAGCCCAAATTCCGCTGAAGAGGGTTTACACTTGCAACACAGGAGGTCTGACTCATCACTCTTTTGTCCCTTTGCTGTCTTGTTTCATATCTTTTTACCTGCCTCTTTACTCTCTTGGCTTTTGCTATGACTCTTCTCTCTCTTTTGCCAGTTGGCAGTTGCCAGACACAAGTGAATGTGATGTATGATGAGCAATGGATAGGACACACACACACACACACACACACACACACACACACACACACACACACACACACACACACACACTCACTCACTCGGGACAGCCAGCAGATATTTCTCCTATCTCCTGTGCTCTGACATAGTGCAGAGCAACTGAGACAACCTTACTTAATGACTCCTGTATTATCTGTAGGCCTACCTGTTGTGGTTTTGCTATATTCTGGGTGGGGTCAGGAGTTCCTGTGTAGGTTTATTCTACTTCAGAAGTCAGTCAGGCAGCTGAAGACGAGATGTGAGACAGGAGACAGGAATGTGGTGTGTTGTGTAGCCATTTGCAGTCTCAAGGCCAGCGGCACTGGGCGTACAGGAGCACTGTCTTCATATTCATTGACAGTGCAAAGTTGCATACTTACTTACTTACTTACTTACATACTTGACTATGCAAGTCTTCCCACACACAAACACTCATGCACACACCTGGCTTTGTATATTACAGCTGTCTTTTGGGGCACACCTACTGAAGGGAGGCGCCTATTTGAATGTGTCATGGTGCAAAGCAGCTGATGGAGTTATTTCACGTGGGTTATTTGAATGAAAGTTAATGAGTAACTCACATTACTCCTGGTGTTTTACAGCCCTAACCACCTTCTTTAGCTCACTGGTTCAAAACATGGTAAACAACACTGCTTAGTGCCAGATCCAGTACTGCCTGCCCACTGTGGACTACCCCATGTCCACTGTGGAAGTCTACTGTTTATCCCCATGTTAACTTGGCTACAAGACAGTAGAAGCTCACTTCTCAAGGGAATGTAATTTTATAAATGAGTAGTTATCATGTTATAATGCTAAGTGTGTCTGGTCAGCCTGTTACGTTCCACTGCTGTGAGTGTGGGTCAGGATTAATGCTCTAACCTCAGCTCATACAGATCACATTACTGGTGAGGGCCAAGAGCATGGCAGCTAGAGGGGCCCCAAACTGCTGGGGGACTGACATTCAAAGAAGGGCGGTGCTAGTGTGAGTGTTGTGTCTCTCTGTTTTGTCTTTCTCTGTCTCACTGTTTAGTCAATGGAAGGACTGGGGGGAGATTGAAGTAGGGCTGGGCAATATGGACAAAATCAAATATAATATTTTTTACAGAATACCTCTATATCAATGTTGTGACAATATTTAAAGGATGACTGTTGATGCTATCACAACATTACACAAAAACAATTTTTGGTAAACAGTCATTAGTAATCTGACTGTGGTGGACCAAGCAGGTAGAGGAAAATAACAGAACAACTACAACAGTTCTAATAAGTTCAGAAAATTGCATCTAAAATCCCAGATGATATCTAGGCTTAGATCATGATGACTATAAAATGGCAATATGTTGCTTATCCATAGACTGAAGCAGCATTTTATGGAGGTGGTAGGCAAGTGGACTGTTCTCTTTATGTCTGTATGGTTGTGTGTGTGCGTGTGTGTGTGTGTGTGTGTGTGTCTGTGTGTGTGTCTGTGTGTGTCTGTGTTTGTTTTGTGCCCTCTGTTAGTCCATTTCTTCTGAATGGTGGGGTACCAGGACAGAGGTCAAGGGTCGCTCTCTCCAGCCTCAGAGGGGAACACCTGACACTCAGAGTCAAGAGTTTAAACAAAGTCTAGTTTGGCTAGCTTGGGTTTCCACTGCAGGCTAACTGGGGGTCACCTCAGCTGTGGCTGGCTTATAGGTTGCTACTGTCACACCCTGAGGCCTGACCCACTAAAAACACTGAGACAGCTGGGACCAAGAAGGGAACTCAGTAGAAACTCAGACACTCACTAAAAAGACACTAGAAACTCAGTAGAGACTCAGATCACTGACTTTTTGCAGTGATGTATTGGTCTTCATGAATACAAAAAGGAACTGCATGAATTTGCCACTAAAGGTTGCATATTTGTTGTTAGGTATTCAAAATGACATAGAAAACTATTCAAAATGTCTTGTTAAGTATAGTGTATATGTGCAAAAAGATAATGTTAAGGCAGTGGTTTTCAAAGTGTGGTCTGGGCACTCCCAGGGGTCGTTGAGGGTCTTCAGGAGGTCCTTATCAAAATGAAAAATGCTTTTATTTCACTTTAAACAAGGGGTGAGGGGAAAATCGGTTCACTGATTTGAGTAAATTCATAAATTCCAAAAAGAGATTTTATGAATTTTTAAAATGGATGTTATAAGAACCTATAGTCCAAAAATATGATGGTACCTATTTTTCTGCGGCACCGTAGATACTGGATATATGATTTAACCTTCACTGGGTCATAACATATTCTTCCGGAACTGATGGGGGCAGTATACATACGATATACAGAGTTGTGTTTGGAAGGATTTTGTGTTCCAGGGGATGCTCAGGGGAAAATGATAAATTCACAAAACCCAGTATGCCAGATACCTAGTATTCAGACTAAAGGAGGAAACACTTTCAGCTTAACAAAGCACCTCAGAGACACGCGGATAATGTTAAATATTTGTTTCTTTTTCTAATATATAAGCATGAATATTATTTCCATATTTTTCTCTTGTCTCTTCTGGATACTGCAGTTGATTTTTTTTTAAGCACAGTTGACTTATTGTTTGTTACTTGAATGTTCAACAGATTTAAATAAAGGAGTGTAGGTCGAAGGAAATTTATTTATTTTTTTTTAAAGTATCACTATGGTTTCAGTGCTCTCACAGCTAAAAAGTGCTCTCTCAGCCCACAGTGCATTACAGTGCAGTCAGAGTGCAGTGCAGAGCATTGCTGGACAGTTCTGAACGGGCCAAGACAACAATGTTTCAGTCCAAAAGATACAGGCCCTTACAACGCTGCTGATAATGTAGACTTTCCTGTTGGATGTTCAGAGTAAAATTGGCTTGGTGTTTAATATTTGCCAGACGTTCAGACTAACCTTCTCAAAAGATCTGCAAAATGTTCAGCAAACGAATCAAGCCTCCTTAACTCAGTAAAGTTTACTGTATATTGTGAAACAACTGCCTTAATTCATTTCTGTACATTTGTTTGGTAAAACGTTTTGAGAGGGGTTTTAGCTGCTGCAGTGCGGCATAAGCTGAGTGATGATTCCCACTCCTGCTTCAGACACAATTTTTTTTTTTTTTTTTTTGGCGAATCTTTACTAACTAAGCTATTTGGTAGTTATTGCTAGTTCACCAAGCACCTTTGTCCCATGGTTTTGAAAGAAAGTGAAGAAAGCAAGTGAATTTTCTGAGGTTTCAAAAGGGTTAACTCCTTAGACATTGGTATGACACAAAAATATGTGACTTTTTTAAAATGATGTTTTTAATCTTACCACTTTGAATTGATTTCACAACTATGACACCTTGACCCATAATTAACACAAACCAAAACAAGATTTTCATATCAGTCCTGAGGGCAAATTCACTTAAAGTGGGGGGTCCAGGGCTTTTTGGGGGTCTGGAACATGAAAACATCTGTGCTAAGGCAAAAAACAATGACTGAATGAATTGACTGAATTGATGACCACGGCTCCAAGCTAATAGTAAAAAGGACTAGCATTCATGTTTTCCCCTTAGATTTGGATTGTTGAATAGATAGAGGGCCTGTTTCAAGTTGACATGCTGTCCCTAGACATATCACAACTTGGACTTGGACTTTAATCTGAGCTGTGCCTTTAACTATATGTTACCCGCTAGCTACCCTCTGCCAAATATAGCACTGTTTTGAATTGGGGCTAAGTTATTTTAATGTGGAAAGTAGGTCAAACAGTAGTGAAGGTTAATTGCAGTTGAGAGAGAATTACGGCCTCCCTGTCTGATATCTTAAGCCCACCAGATACATGCTCCTGTGTGGCTCTGAAGACACACACACACACACACACACACACACACACACACACACACACACACACACACACAGACACACACAGAATGCATTCTTGCCACTGCCCTCCTCAGATATTTATAGAAGTTTGTCTTTGCATGTCCATCTTCCGTCTGTAGCACACTATCATATTTGGTGTGTGTTACTATGTTCATGTGCCTCTTAAGGACCTGTGGTGTGTGTGCAGGCAAGTGTGTGTTGGCAGACATTTTTTGCTCTGTCTGGCTGTATGCTTGCTGTCAGCGTTTGTAGATAAACAGTGCTGCAGAGTAATGACGGTAATGATGATGAAACCAACCCTGTCTAATTGAGAGCCACATGGTTTCTCTTATCACATGACAGCGGAGAACAAGGCACGGTCATGTTCTAACTAATCTAATTATTGTTTATAGTTTTTACCACCTTCCTGACCCCCACCCTCCACCCCCGCCCCTCAAAACACACACACACACACACATACAAACACACACACACACACAGAGTTATCCTAACTCAATCCCTCCTAGTCGTTATTCACCCAGGCCTGCCACGGTTCCCTCCATTCAGCGATTGAGAGCCATCACTATGCAGACAGAATCCATAAGTCAGTTCCCACAGGACGCGTCCAACAAGGAGGGCCTGCCCTGGCTCTAGATGTTGACCGGCCCCAGAGAGTGAGAGAGAGAGCAAGTGAGAGAGACAGAGAGAGAGCTGTAGAATTCAAAGAGGTGAAGGGATACTGCCATTGAGCAGCAGCTTACTGGGACTGGGACTCCGCATGTGTGTGTGTGTGTGTGTGTACATGCAGCTGCCCTCTCTCACGCCACTGTGCAGTCTGACTGCCCAGGAGTTAGAGGCATCAAGGCTGACTGAGAGAGCGAGAGAGAGAGTGAAAAAGAGAAAAGAGTGATGAATGCATGTCTTGTTCTTCAGTCATGATGTGTGCATGTGGAAGTGACTAATCATCAATAGGACAACCTTTATCTTAAACTCTTAAGGTCAGGTCTTTCACTTCCTAAATCTGTTGAATCCGTTAGAGACTGCTTTGCTTGTGCTGCAAGGAGACTGTAAAGTTAATAAGTGGTATGTTGTAGTCTTGCAAGACTACAACATACAGTCTTTCAAGTGTAAGCTCCAACACTCTGGCACAATCTCATCTGTTCTCAGCAGTTCTCTATCTATCTATCTATCTATCTATCTATCTATCTATCTATCTATCTATCTATCTATCTATATGTGTATGTGTGTGCGTGTGTGTATAACTAACTAACTGTTATGCCATAAAGTTTCCTTTTCTGATGCCAATAATGCTCAGGTTGTCTTTGCATTTTATTGCACTGCATTTTATTGAGAAGTGTTTCTAATATCCTGCCCCTCACATGTATATGAATAGGTAGGTCAAAAAATTAGAACCGCCTAGCCTAAATAGCAGCAATGTAGTCCAGTACAAGACCTCTGCAAACTACAACCTCAATAATAAACACAGAATTAAATTTACACATTCTCCACAGTGTCAATAAAACTGAACATTATAAACGTTATTAGAAGGATTTATGGCAGGTGTACCTAATAAAGCGACAACTGAATCTGTGTGTATGTGTGTGTGTGTGTGTGTGTGTGTGTGTGTGTGTGTGTATGTATACACACTAATATACACATTAACTCTGCTGAGAACAGATGAGATTGTGCCACAGAGTGTTGGAGCTTTGTTACACAACTTTTAACCGGGTAGATTAAAGATTTCCAGCTGTGCCTTTTAGAGAGACTGTGTTTGTGTACGTGTTACACACATTTGAACTTTAGGCAAACAAGATTTGCAACATGTGTCTGCGTATGTGTGATTGTGTGTAAAGGATGTGACATGATGTTTCAGCATATTCCATCGTCTATCACTCTCCCTTTTTTGCTTCTGCGTTCCTTCCTGCCCTCCTCTGTTTTGAAGTCCCCTCTCTTTTTCACTCGCTCTCTCTTCCTGTTCTTTCATATGGCCACCAGACTTCTCCTCTTTCTGTCTCTGTCCATCACTTGCACTTTGATGTCAGCCCTCATACTGCCATGCTGACCACAACAAAGACAAAGCCTGCCTCCCCATTCATCTCTCTCCCTCTCGCTCTAAATCTCTTTTAGTCTTTCTTTATCCATCTCATTTTGTGCCTCTCCCCTTGTATCTCTCTTTTGTTCTTCCTCTCAGGTGTGTTTGATGCTGATGTTTGTCAGGTAGGAACCTTAGGTACAGACCTTTTAAGTAGTGTGTGCTCTCAGTGTGTATTCCCGTATTCTCAGTGTGTGTTTATTGTTTTTTTTGTAAGTTATGTTTGCTGTCCGGTTGTGTTTTCAACACCTTTCAGCACCAGTCCTGCTTCAAACAGCTCGCCCACATCCTCACTTTTTTCCCTCCCAGTGTTTGAGTGAGTGTGTTTTTCCATAGTTGGAGAGTCATCATTTTCCACCTGATATGTGTAGATCAGGACTCAGGCTTTATTTGCCTTCATTTGTAGGTTTAAACACTGCAGTGAGTTTATTGCTGTAATAATAGATTAGATCTGAAAGCAGAGTCAGAGCTTCATTCATTCATTCATTTTTGTCCGTTTTTCCGGAACCGGGTTGTGGTGGCAGCAGTCAGAGGAGGTCAGCCCAGACAGTCTTTTCCATGGCCACATCCACCAGCTCCTCCTGGGGGATCGCAAGGTGTTCCCAGGCCAGCTGGCATACATAATCTCCCCAGAGTATCCTGGGTTTGCCCAATTTTTTGTGGCATTTGCTTAGTTGCTTGCAGTTAATTTGTATATTGTATACAGACATGGCCACTGACACTTAGCTAGCTAACTTGCATATCTGGTCAACTGTCACTACGTGTCAGCAGGTGTCTATGGAGAAGAGTCTTTTTCTTGGGGATGAATGAATCCAGTAGCTTTGTTGTAGTCACGCTCAATCTTGGGGATTCTTATTTGCTACTTTCGGCTGAGTCACCATCAAATGTCGGCGTACTTTGGGAATTTTAACATTACCTGGATGTTAACATTAATATAAGCTAACTGTTTGGTTCGCATTAACCGGGCTGACTCCTCAAGCTACTCGTCTGTGTGTTAACCTTGTAAACTGTATGGATCTACACCCACAATTACTATGTGTGGCACTGTAGGTATTGCTGTTTCTCTCACCTGTTTGTTATGTAATTCACATGATTTGCAACGGTTCTCTGGTCTCCTGACCTGCTGTGAGGCTGTTGAGTCTTTGATGGCGTTGTTACTCCCCACGGACCACAAAGCTTGTAGGTGTTCAACAGTCATCTGGTTATGGTATCACAGAGGTGAATTGGCTCTTCATTAGTGAGTGCATAGACACACACAAACATGCACGCACCCACACTTTTCACGTTATCCTTCATTGCACACACAAAATAACACCCTCACTGGTGTGTGTGTTTTTTGTTTTCTCTCCACTTAAACGCCCACCAAAGGGCTACTTTCTACTTGTTGTGCTTTAAAAAAGTTGACGTCACTCAAAGGTGTGTGAACACTGTTTACACTAGTTGGTTCACCTGTGATTGTGTGTGTGTGTGTGTGTGCTGCCCCCCTCCCATGAATGACATGAGCTTTAAAGCGAGAGCATACTACACTTTGGCGGCTGTTTTGATTGATGAACACACACATATATGCTCAAACGTGCACGCATGAACTAGCACAGAGTGGTAACCCCTCCAACCCCCACCACACACACACACACACACACACACCCTCACATAATGACATACTCTGGCAGGTGGGAGCTCATCTTACAGGAACATAAAGGCTATTGTCATGTCGCTTCTGCACTTTCCAGCACTCAAGGCCTGGGAACATACTGTACACACACACAGGCGTGCACACACACACACACACACACACACACACACTCTGCGACTCTATGACTGCCTTAGGAAAAATAAACAGGGTTTTTAAGCCACATCTGTCACTCTGTGCACATACAGAAGCACACACACAAATGCAGTGAGCGTTTGATCCTGTGGCAATCTCCAGGATCTGCATTTGAAACTGTAATAATGCAGTCAATTTTTGGTACTGGGCAGCAAGTCAAATAGGAAATACCACTCTGTAGACTTTGAGAATATGCCATATTGTAGGTTGTCAAACTGTAGGACTTACTCTTTGTCTAAAGTTTAGGATGAGTGAGTTTTGAAAACAGTTGAATTTGGGACACAAAAGAAGAGCTGCACCTTGAACTGGCCGTGGGAAGATGAGAAGATGGGGTCGAGGGTAGGCTATATTGGGGTGGGCAGATAATTCCTTAGAAACAGCTGTCACTTGGGTCTTTTCGGGTGTATTTTTAGACCAGCCTTGTAAACAGATTTTGAACATCAGTGAAATTAGCCAAATTGTCATCCTTCAGTTGAGGACGTGGTCAAGCTGAGGTTTTGTCTAATGCTACATGTAATGTTTAGATGAACACAATAAATGAGTCAAAGTTTAAATACCCTGTAGACGAGATGCAAGTTACAGGGGCAGAGGAATGCCTACTTTTTCTGTTGTCACACTGATTCTTATCCTTTCCCTCCTCACTATTATAATGTTGGCAATCTAGGAATGCAAGCTTCTTCTCCTAATGCACTCATATGTCACTCTGGAAAGTAGCAATAGATAAGTGCTTGAAAAGGAAATGTAGGTTATTCAATTGGGATTTAGGCTGCTAGGTTTCCTCAGTTCAGGGATGGAAAAGCTCCAAACACTATCTGGACTTTTGTCCAAATACTAGGACAAATGTCTCACCTATCAATAGGGTTAGAGGTGGTGATAGTGCTGGTAGCGAGGGTGGGGTATTAAGTCACCTGAAACTTATCATTGCCCAAAGGTGACATTAGGGAGAAAACGGTCATAATCAGGATGGGAAATTTTGCAAAGTTAATAAAATGACAGTGTCCTGTGTTTTGTGTGACACTCACACCATGTCAACCACAGAATAGCTGCTGCTACACTTCCACACAGAATTTAACTTAAGCTGTGTTATTATATATGTTATGCAGTTAGTTTATTTTGCCTACACTCATGCAGCGGTTCAGAGGAATGCTAGGCATTGCCCATCGTCTTATTTATAGGGGTATATAGTTATAGGTATAGATTTATAGCGGTGTATTCTTTTAATTTGATTAATAGACCTAGCTGTAGCTAGCTTACATAACATGAGTGGCTGACATTAGCTGTTGTCAGTGACTCTTATTAGTGAGTCATTTGCTGTCAGCAGACAGATCAAAATTTTCTTGTCATGGGTGTCAGTGTCAGTGAAACACATTCAGCAGAGAGGTGGGAAGTTTCAAGTCAGAAGTCTTAACAGTGGAAAGCTCCAGAGCGATCAGCCTCCTCATAAATGTAGGCCAGTTTCCAGACTAGCCACTTTAAAATTTGATCAAATTTGGTGGGAGCAGAGGGAGGACTACGGTAAGCAAGACTATCAGACTCGCGCTGTGAGTTTTGATTAATTTTGGAATCCTTGTGGTATTGTAGCTGGATAAAAAAAGTGAATTTCCTGTGCTGGTCACTGCTCTGCCTTGTGTATGATTGTGTGACAGAATAACCACATAATCTGCTGTCCTCAATTCCTGCCAATGGTCAAAGGATCCATTGTCAGCATGTTGACCTAGGCTAGTATTTATATACCCAACCCCCCCATCCACCCAGCTCATAACTCCCTCTAAATGGACACACACGCCCAAACACACGTGTCACACATACATTGCTAACCGACTAAATGCTGGTTTCCTGTGGCTGTTGGATAGAAGCAGTGGCTCTGTCATGTTTACAGTTTGGTAAAGTAACAAATGACCAAGGCAGGCATTATTTACATCGGGGGTTTTCAAACTTTCTCATGCTATGGAGAGATCTTAGAGATCCTGATATGAAGAGATTTTCTGGTCTGTTATTTATGAAATTGTCATAGGTGTCATATTTTTTTGTGCCATAAAAATGTGTAGTGAATGAAATTACAGTGACATGACTATGAGAATGGGGAGATGATGGTGGCGGTAATGGGATGTAAAATGAAAAAAATGAGAAACATGATGAAGAAAATGAGATGAGAAAACTGAGAGTGTATGGTTCAGTATTGAGCGAGGCTGAACAAATTAATCAAAATATTATCAAAATCACAATATGACTAAGCGCTGTATCCAAATCGCAGGAAATGCAGCTTTTTGAATATATGTTTAAAATGTGTGAAAAAACACAGTTATAAGTAAAGTATTGTGGTGCTTGAGAGATGCTCTGGCCTACAGATTGTATTTTCCAGATGTAAGAAAACATGTTTGCTTGGCACAAAAATCACAACATCATCATTACAATATGTATAATGATTATGAATAATTATAATGCAAAAAAGATCATTCCCACTAAAATCACAACTCCTATCGCAATTGCAGTATCTGTAAAAAATATTCGCAATATGATTTCTTTTACCATATCATTCAGCCCTAGTATAGAGATATACAAGGATCATGGTGATTGGTTATTTGTATATATGGACATGACCAACATCCCCACTGCTTTTCCAACATTCTTCAAATCTGTTGTTCCATCTGACAGACTTTCTATTTGCTCTGGAGTCAGCGACAGTTGAGAGATTAAAAATTAGGATTATTTATCCTCTTTTCCCCTGACTATCTTTTCTCTCACTCTTTTATACCATCTCTGTCTTTTGTTTGAAAAAAAATTGAAATTAAACAAAAGCAGTCAGAGTTTATCTGTAGATTCTCAGTCTCTCTCTTCTCTTTCTGGCTGTGTTTGGTTTGGAGTTCTCAGCCTGCCGTTGGATGCTTTGACAGCATAATGAGAAGGAATATAGCACATTGTTTAAGTGGAACACACACACACACACACACACACACACACACACACACACACACACACACAGAAATTAATCTGTTTATTTACTGGTCTAATTTGTCTATTAATTACGCTGACCAAATAGGACATCATGTAATTCTTTTGTCTCATCTTCTCAACTCTTCAAACACTTCAAACACTCAGTTTGTCATCCATCTTATCCCATCTCCCCAGAACATTGGATGCTGTGTGTGTGTGTGTGTGTGTGTGTGTGTGTGTGTGTGTGTGTGTGTGTGTGTGTGTGTGTGTGTGTGTGTGTGTGTGTGTGTGTGTGTGTGTGTGTGGTGTGTGTGTGGGAGTGTTTGTCACTCTGAAATATGACATACTCCAGCCAGGAATCCCCACTGACTACTGAATCTTTGTATGTAAGAGCTCTAGATGTCTTCCTCTCTGCCTCATCAGCATAAAGACTTCATTGTGTGTTTGTGCGTTTGTGTGCACGTTTGAGTGTGCACATGCATGAACTTACACATAGACCCTCACTAAGCCTTCATCCATCACTATACGTTTCCTGTATTAGACAGCTTCACCATATAACAGTGTGTTGAAGACACTGACCTGACTGGGTATTTTCCCACAAATCACAGTTGTACTGTTCCCTGTAATATTACACATTTATAGACACCCACACATTATGAAGTGTAGATTAGTGTTTCATTGTTCTTATGTGTCACCTACATACCAATCAAATGACCAAACCTTTGTCTTTT
Organism: Myripristis murdjan; assembly: GCF_902150065.1. Classification (NCBI taxonomy): domain Eukaryota; kingdom Metazoa; phylum Chordata; class Actinopteri; order Holocentriformes; family Holocentridae; genus Myripristis; species Myripristis murdjan. Next base: position 29,706,650 of record NC_044003.1, on the reverse strand, counting down.
TCCTGTTTCAGATTAGCAGGTTGTCAATATCACATAGCATCAAGATTTGAAAACAGCCAACCCAGATAGTCACAGTAGTTCTACTCAGCTAAACTGTTTCAGCTAAACCAAGACCTTTTTTTTGGCTTTATCTCTTATCGTAGAACAGTATTGTGTTAAATTTTTGCATGCATGTGTACGAATGTGTGTGTGTGTCTGTGCAGGGACGTGTCAAGGAGCAAGGTTCATGTGACACCTGTGGTGAGTTTGGCTGTCAGAATAAGACTTAAGATCTGCTTTCATGATTGTCAGCCCACATTTTTAGCCTCTTCAGTTGTAAAAGCAAAAACCAGGTGTGTGTGTGTGTGTGTGTGTGTGTGTGTGTGAGGGAGAGAGAGAATGCATTGTCTTACAGCAACCACCTGACAATTTTGTCTTCCTTCTTTGTTGTTCCTTGTTTTTAGATGCAAAGCACCTTTATGAGCTGTAGGTGAAACTCACTCACTCACTCGTAGTATCCTGGTTAGCTGTAGGTGCTCTCCATTTGGACAGGCCGGCCTGCTGCTGCTGTGGTGAGAGTGTGTTGTGGTGGTCATCCAAAGGCAATCTCACCATGATTTAACTAGTATGATTAACTAATATATGCTATTGGCAAAGTTGACATGTACCGGATGAGTTGTGAAGCATACCCAATCATTCAGGAAGGACATCCTACTGCGGCTGAGCGGAATGCTGTGGTCATTATCCTGGCAATCAACACCAAAATCAGTATTCAGATACATTTTTTTTTCTTTTTAACAGAGCACATCCACACCTGCCTCATAAAAGCTGAATGCAGTCCATCTGCTGAACATCACTGTGCTCCTGGACAACAGACCTGGAAGACAGTGCTTAAGAGCGAGACACATTGCAAAGAGCTCCAAATAATTTGTATCAGACCACTGTAAAGTCCTGCTGCAGAGACCTAGCACTGACAGTCCTTTGTATAATAATAATAATAATAATAATAATGACAATAATAATATTCAAGAAAAAAGAGCTCCAACATCAGTATTGCCAGATATCTAAACTCAGGTATTGGAATCGAATTGGAACTGAAAAAAGTGGATTCGTGCAACTTTACATCCCACATCAATCTAAAATACAGCTAAAAGTGCCTTAAAGTTGAGTGTGCACACAGCTGTTCAGTTATGTCAGTTATCTTTTCAGTAAGTAATTTATGCCTCTGTTCAGTGGCTGACATTTTAGTTGTGAATTGTATTGCACTGGAAGTTCCAGCAGAGCTTTGTTCCTGTCAGTCCGCCTCTTAGTGCACATACCTCTGTAGACTGCAGCATCACTAGTTGCTGCTCCCTGGAGGTGTGCCCTGATTCACTGTAATGAACAGAGAGGCTGACTTTTATTCAGCTTTTCAATTTTGTTTAATGCAAAAAAAAAAAAAAAAAAAAAAAAAAAAATTAGAAATCATGCTCTTCCATAATATTTTTCCAAAGGTGAATACAGAGGCTGCCTTTATTTTGGTTTTCAGATTCTTAGCAAAAAATGCACTGGAACTTCCAGCAGAACTTGCTGGACAAACCATCTCCCTCTGCATGCCCTGCGGCTATTATATCACGTCCTGCTATTAGTTCCATAACAGTTTCTTTTCAACCCCTCTCCCCCTCCCCCAAATAAGTAAATAAGTAATCTCAAGTTATTTTTTGTACATTCACCCTAGCAGAACATCAGTGACAGTGCCCTTGGTCTTCTATTGCCATCTCTCTGTTTTTCACCCTTGTTTCTCTTCTTATTTCCCCCATTTTTTTCACATCCTCTGTCTGATCTCATGTTCTCTTTCTGTCTTTATATCTCTATCTCTAGCATCACGTTCTTGGTCCCCATGTGGCACTCCATGTCCCTCTTTTCCTCTAAAACACTGTGAATCACTCACAGTGAAAAGACATGCTGTGAAAAAGTGTCCTGGAACTGTCTCACTCTATCTGTTTAGTCATATCTTTTCTCCTCTCCACTCCTCTCCTCTCTAGTGTGAGTGCAGAAAGCAGTGGAAAATCCAAACCACCTGTTGTGTAATCTGTGTGAATGAAGTACTGCCTGGCACCATGCAGAAAGCACATATGCAGTGGCACACACACATGTGCATACACATGAACCTTGTTCCCACCTGGTATTAACATCCATCCTGAGAAATCCAAATCCAAAAAGCTTACCCCCCCGAGTACAGGTGTAATCAGCAGCAGTGCGTGGTCATGCATCCTGAGTGATCGGATCTCAGGGCGCATTCGGAGGTGGCCTGTGATGCTTGTTGTCCGTATTGCATCAGAGCTGTGAACAGACATGTGTCCCAGGACGCATTGAAGGGCCGCCTACCGACCTGCTGTCCTGTGTCTTGTCCAGCCCAACACCCCCGACACCGGCCAGACCGTCACTTTTCCAATAGAGAAAATATCTGGCCTGACTCTGCCCAGCAGCTGCACTGTCAGCTGATTGGTTAAATGCAAACTGAAGTGCAGGTTGGCTATAAAGCAGCTGGTTAATGAATAAAAACTCCCATTAATAAGACATGAGTTCCCCTAAAAACATGATGCAGGAAATTTTGGGGGGCTGCTAAAATATGAATTGAGAAAATGCAGGGTTTTTTCTTCCATATAAAATTCAGAGGCACCAGCCCTTCTTAAATTTCGCGCCCTGGCACAATTAAACACATTCTTTCTAACCCTAGACATGATAGAGTTACTATAGGAATACAATAGAAATATTATATGCATGCATGTGTGCACATTGCAGTTTCTACAGGTATACCATAGAAATATTATAGGTTGATTTATCCACCTAAGTGGAGAACCTCTCAAACCCACTAGAACAATTAAATAATCTGAGCCTGAATGTGTTTGGGTTGAGCATGTAACAGATGATATGTTTATTTCCATACAGAGCAGGAAAGAGAGATCTGATCATGAGTGGGCAGGCGAGACGCATGTGGAGACGCATGTTAATGCCAGGTGTATATTGATGGACTGACAGCAGTTCACTTGTGTTTGGATTACCAAAGATGCATTTTAATACCAGTTGGGAACAGAGCCATCCACGCGAACAGTGATGAAAGTAATCAGAGTGTTTTTATGGTTGTGATGTGGTCAATCAAACATAAAAGCTGCTTTAAGGAAAAAGACACACACACAGACACATGCACACACACACGCACACATACAAACCAAAGGTCATTTAAACATGGGTACATAAACACACATGTAAGTCAGTAACCTCAAAGGAGAGCTGTGGGAAGATAATTCTGTGTTTCAAACAGGTGAAATAATAAATGTCATAATTCTGTGAAGCCACATGTACTATAACTCATAAAGAAAATAACCAAGTGGGTCTTACAGAACAGTTTCACAGTCATGCCAAGATTTTTTTCCCCCTCATACTGGAAAAGATTGCTGTACTTTGACTAGGACTGCACAGTTAATACTAGGTAATTGCTAATTGTGATTTTAACTTGTACAATAAATAATTGTATAATTCAGCCATATGGAAATTTTTACCTTTATTGCCTGTTGGTAAGAATGCCTCTTGTTGTTGGAAGTATTGGTGCTGAAACAAGAGAGTAGCATTAAGAACAATAAAATAAATTTGTTCCTCAAATCAGACGGAAACACATTTTATACTTATATGAAAACTGCATCTTTGCACATGAACTGATTCTATTTGATGTGTATTCAGGGCTGGACTGGGGCTCTATCTGCTCTACAATCTCAACTTGGACCTCAAAAAAAAAAAAAAAAAAAGGTTGATCAAGGTTCACTGAATCTACTTTCTTAATTCTCTGGATTGCTGTATCTACTCTTTCATTCAAACCATTATTATGAAAACTCAGCAGTCTGTTAAAAAACATTAGACCATTCCTTCTGTCAGTGATGCTCTTTGAGTCATGTTTGTAACTTGGTCATGTTTTTGTTAGACCTATGATTTTGAGAGTCATTTTGTGAACACTACACATGAATGGAGAGTTGAAAAACACAACAGCGGAGCATCAGAATATAGACATATTGAGCTCAAGAACAAACACACGCAAATGTTTTACTAAACTTCCATATAGATGAACATGTTTTTACCTAATCTGGATTCTGCTGCATTGTGATTGGATCTCAGGAGATGGGTCATAGGCAGTTTGGTAGGCGGGGTCAACATCAAAACTGTTACAAAACCATTAATTACTGCATCTAGAATATATAATAAAGTGTGATAAATAACTAACTTAACTTTCTGAGTGTGGTTTTATGGCTGTTATAGCTGTTCAGGTGACCTGCATTCATACCTGACTGAAATCAGATCCGTATGTGAGCCAGATCGGATTGCCTTTTGTTCACAGTGCATTTTGTGCACATTTACACCTTGTAATAACATGCGCTTTTCCATATCTGTATATACAGATTCAGATTGCATGTTGATGCAAGCTGTAAAAGGGGCCCTGTTGTCAAATCTACATGGGATTGTGCACTGGATATCTATGTACAGAAATTCAACCATATGTACAACAATGCAGTGCTGCCACATTGAGCTTTACATTACATATTCAACTATTAAATCCACTCGACCAGTGCAGATATTAAGATGGTCCTCTGTGATCACAATATCAGGACGTTTAGAGGAAATTATTTCAGCGCACACAAACTCATGCTGTAATCCCTGCACATCATGTATGTTAGATTGTTCTTTCCTACATCCAGTTTCTCAGGCTTCGTACATGTACTTTGTGTGTGTGTGTGTGTGTGTGTGTGTGTGTGTGTGTGCATGCGCGCGCCTATATGCATGCATGCGTAAGTGAGTGAAAGAGAACAACAGGACACATTAAGAGAGGCCCTCCTATGCCACACAGTAAGTAGGGATTTTCAGAGTCAGTGATGGGGATTATGAGGAATATTATTTCATTCTGCTATAGAATGGCTAATCTCCCTAAGCCCTGCAATGCTCTTTACGCCCATTCCTGGTATTGCTCTCTGATGGTGGCAGCAGGAGAAACCATAGCTGAAATGGCAGTATACCATGAGAAACAACCTCTCTCTGTGTGTGTGTGTGTGTGTGTGTGTGTGTGAGAGAGAGAGAGAGAGAGAGAGAGAGAGTAGTGAGCTCCTGCAGGCTAATTATACCTGTTGATTCATAAGTACAGGTGGGTGCAGAGGTTTGTAATTGCAGAGCAGAAACAACGTTTTACCTAAAACTGTGTTGTGAATGTTGACATTTAAAGTTGTCTGTTGATATGAGGTGAGTCATTTTAATTGAAGGCAGTACTCTGAACTGCACCTAAAGTAAACTGTAGTGCAATGCAACTCTGATTGAGTGCTGCTCATGAACTCTGACCGTTGCCGTTCTTCTGCTGCTGTTTTTGGCCGGAGTTTTGCCGTGTCCCAGACACCGAGGTTTGTGCACTTGTGTGGGTTCAGATGGGGCTGCTTTAAAATATAAACCTGTGTTTTTTTGCCTTCTGAAATCTTTATTTATCGAGGGAAACTTTATCCATCTGCCTCATATAAGCCTACATTTAGTCATATATGTTCACACCCAGGACCTGACATATTAACTTGGCTGGCTGTTTGATTTTCTTTTTGCATGTGGAAATCAGGTTGTGTGTGCAGACACACCATCAACATTATAACTGTTTAATTTGGTGTGTTTCCAAGCTTGAGGTGTTTTTTTTGCACAAAAGATTTAGGCTCTTCAGTGATCTATGGCCAGAATCAACCTCTAAACTTAGGGAAGGACACACCCAGGTATTAATATTCTCAAAGACAGTACAAAGTCCAATTTCTGTAGTCATTTTTTATTAAGGCAGAGTTTAATCATATGTCAGGGCCATAGGCGGGGTTTTAATCATGGTGCCATTTCAGGACATGCCACTCCCTCACCAGTTTTCCTGCTGGAAAATGCATCATCATGTTCTGACATTTAACGCTTGTTTAACATCTTCTCACAACAGTACTATGTTTCTGAAAAAAAAAAAATGGATAACAGGGTTCCTACACCATCTGGAAAAATATGAAAAATATGAAATATGATTTTAATAATTTCCAGGTCTGGATAAGTATAGAAAAAGAGCAGAGAGAATGGAAAAGTATTGGTGTTTCCAGATTTTCTTGTATTTACAGTTTTCTAAAAAACAATTTTCTAAAAAGAAGTCCTCTAAAACTAGAAATTGCAATATTAAATTAATCATATAGGCAGCATATTTTGATCCAAATGCCTGTCCATTTCACGTCACGAAAATCAACAGTGGTACATGGTGCACTGTCCCATCCAAGTTGGGAAAATGAAAAGTTTCTGAGAAATGGCTTAAATGAATGATAAATATGTTGCTATCAGTAGTCAAGATGTTAAACATAGATCAAGATGGAAAAGTCTAGAATTTTGAAATGGGAAATTTGTAGGGACCTCGCGATAAATTTTGAACTGATAGGTGATAAAACTGAAGTGGTAAATTGGGTAGACAGTAAGACAATAATGACAGTTTATCATATAAGTGAGAATGTAAAATTAAATTTATTTAAGATTAAGATTGGTTGCTGAAATTCTAAAATATATTGCACGAAAGGATTATGATCTTCCAAAGTCTCACTCTAGTCCACTCTGCTCTAGTTGGGTCTGCCTTGTTCTAGTGTGTAAGTTCTCATATATAGAGTAATGCCCCCGGCGCACTTCCCTCTATTCATTTACACTGTGTTGTTGATGTCATCAAGACAAACCCCTGTGCTCTAATGGCTGAAATAAGTGATTGTGGAAAGACCTGAAATGGTCATTGATCGTGGCCGTAAAAAGTGAGCCAGCCTTTCTGCTGTGATACCAGTGTATCAGGTAACTATTGTGTACCTGTCAGTGGCGTCATTCAGGCCAAATTAGTTGTAGGGCAGTTTCACCTCTATTTGATTCACTGCTGTTTATAAAGTATCTGGTTTCTACCTTACAGAAAAAGGTATTCTTTCTGTGTTAGGGGTATGTGTACTTTAGGGTGCCCTGTTTCCACTGTAATTATACGGCGTAGTGGGGCTTGGGGGGTAATTTTTATCTTGGTTCCACCTCCTCACTTGTTTTTATCCTACTTGCAGCTCCAATATAGGCTGCAGTGCTTTTTTTTGACAGTGTAGTTTTATGTGAAAAGGACTGTGTTTCTTGTATATTTGGGCGTTAAAATCCCCATGAAATTAAGTCACATCTACTTCCTGTAAAGCAGAATAGCTGTATTCCAAAAGCATACTAGATACTAATATGCAACAGTACTTGCGGTGTACTCAATTCCATAGTATACTGTTTTAGCAAATATTATGGTAGAAATTGAACATACTACACTGTTTTTGACAGACTAGATATAATACAAAACGTCTGCTGAAGGTGGCATCACGTGACGTATTTATTGACATCTTCTGTTGCCTTCCAGCTTAAAATTTGAAAAACAGCAAACAAACAAATGCAAAAAACATGTATACGATATGTAAGTTTATTTTTGGTTTTCATGTACTTCTCATTTACTGTTGCCCCTTGAGTAGCTCCTCCCTTTCCACAATGCACTGCATTGTGGGAAAATAGTGTGCCGTAACTGCACACTATATACAATAATGTACTGAGCCAGTTGAGTATGTATGTTGACATTCTTCAGTTCATCATATTTTCATACAATGTAAACATGACATACTCATAACTTGGCTGCAGTGAATATGTAGAGTGCTGTTGGGACATGGCATCAACATCCATGGTGACCTCATGCATGTTTGTGAAGCGCTGATGTATGCATACATTTCTGTGTGTGTAGCTGAATGTGTGTGTGTTTACTAAAATCATGTGTCCTCCACTGCACCTTTTAATGTGTGTCTGAGGTTCACAACCATAAAAAAATCATCTCCAGTTAATTCTTTTTACCTGTGAACTGAGTCCTCCCCTCTCCAGCCCTCTCCCCTTCCCTTTCCCTCTGCTCCTTGCACCAAACCCTGCCTCTCTCTCTCTTCACACACCCCCATACAAAAGCAGACCTCCCACCTTCCATTCGTTATCATCAGTTGCTCCAAATGAGGCCTGTGGCAGCTAACCATCTACGACATAAAAGAACAAGCGCCCCTTCTTTTGACTGAGTGCCCTTTACCCCAACCAAGTGCCTCTTCAGCAGGGCAGAATTAAGCCTAGTTCACTTCATCAGTTGTGCCCCATAACCGTTAGGACCTCACCTCAACCCCCCTAAATCACCCAACCCCCCTCCCTCCCTCCCCTTCCCCTGGGACTGTTGGAAAAACTTGGACGAGAGGCTTGATGTGCTGTATGGGGAGAGGGGCTGAAGCAGGTTAATGAGCCCACAAAGGGCTCTCCACCCTTGCGGGGTGGAGGTCCTCTGGGCCCCCAAGACCCTGGAGGTCTGGAGATGAGACTTGTGGTCTTTGTTGTGAGAAGACAGATGCAGTAATGAGTGGTCTAGATGGAAATGTCATCCCCCCAAGGGCTGGAAGGAATGGAATGATTCATCTATCTTTCTCTTTTATCAATATATTATGAATGAGTCTTTTTTTTTGGCATCTTACTAACTTATTGCCTGGTTTTCCATCTTGCCTCTTATGATGCCTTCTTGCTCACTCGCTCTTTCTCTCTCTCTCTCTCTCTCTCCCCTCATATAAACAAAGTACAGACAAAGAGAGACACTCTTTGGAGACATGGACTGACTGATAGTTTCCTTTCTCGCTGCGTGTGTGCCTGTTTTTGTGTGTATCAGTGTATTGTATGTGTGTCTGGGCACCACGTCCACTCTGGCACTCTGTTTGAGCCACACGCGCTCCCACCAACCCACCCCACCCCTCCCACCCACACACACCACAGGAACTCAACAGTAACATAACAGAACATCCATATAAACTTGTCTGGAAACTCCTGCCCCCTCCCCTGTGGAGTGTGCTGACTCCTACACACAGCTGTGCAACAAAACCTCTGTATGATCTAGTGGTTATTGATGGTAACTGTCCACTGTGCTGAACAGTTGTCCAAGTTACTTTCATACTCAAAACATGATTTCCATAAAAATCGCCTAACTTAGAGTGAAGTATAGAGTAAAGTCTCGATCTCAGTTAGTCTCATAGTTATAGCCAAAAAACTGCTAATCATGTAACAGTGTTAAATTTCAGATCTGGACCACTACCAAAATCGAATAATTTGTTACTTAGCCCATGGCCTCTTGGTCTAGCAAATTTACTTGGAAATCTGCTCATACATTTTTGAGATATCTTGTTTTCTTTGGCAGAAATAACAACATTACCTGACAGGCTCAGTTTTATGGACAGACAAAAAGGATCTAACAGTCCTACATGCAGTGGACTTAACAGTTAAAGACAGTTTTGCTTAAAGGTTAAACAAATTCATGCTCCTGCAAAGGTGAACATGCACAGTACACAGAGATCCTTGTGGCACCACTTCAGCGTGTTACAGTAGCTCATTTTCCAGTGTGTGAATTGCATTAGAACATACAGAGCAAAGCACGTCTGTTGATTTGAGTTGTCAGTAAATTTCTTCCACAAATCTGTGATGTTCCCTCACTGTGCTCTTGACTCATATCAGCTCCTAACAGGGATTAAGTTTGGTTTGATGGAACTGACTGGGTTTTTTTTTCATTCACTGCAGTCTTTCATTCACTGTCTCACAGTGTCTTTTGTGAAGTTAGGTTACCCTCAGTCCTCCACTTCCTCACTTGCTGTTTCACTTCTCTCTCCCCCGTTCCCCTCTTCCTTTCCTTCATGCTGTCTCACTTCTTCAACACCTCTTCCCAGCCCTTTATTCACTCACACTCTGACCCAACTTCCATTCTTTACTCCCGCTGTGGTATTGAGCTCATTCCTCCCTTCCCTGTTTCGCTCTCCTGTTTCCCTCCTTCATCCCTTCATCTTTCCCTCCTCCTCCTCCTCCTCCTCTCCCTTTCTCTTTTTACCCCTCCACTCTGAAAGTATTTTTTGGAATGAGCAGCACGCCATTGAGTCCTGACAAGTCAGACAGGACCGGACACAACAGAGAAAGGAAAGAGAGGCTAATTTCCTCTGGCAGACCTGTATAGTCACACACTCAAACACAACACACACACACACATTCTTGGCAAATCTTGAACCCTCCCAGTGAGCTGACCATTCTGCCACAGTCACATCTCAGTGACTCCACAGAAAGAGGAGTGAGTGAAGGAGGGGAGGGATAGGAAATGAGAGGATAAGGTGGAAGAGTTGTGGAAGTGGAGAAAAAAGTAAGAACTGAAGAGACTGTTGGATGAAAGGAGAGCGGGAAGAAAGAAGCACCAAGAGAGGAGTTGGATGTTTACATGCATATGTGGATCTGCCGTTCAGTACACGATTTAGTATTAATGGTGCTGGTGGAGTGCAGCAAATTCCACTAAATTTGCCATCAGCATTGTCTCAGCGATGTTGTAGCCACTCCCAAGTGCAGGTTTGTTTAAAAGAGGAGCAGACAGAAGCAGCCGTACCCATCATGTGCACAAAAGCAAATAAAAGCTGGGAGCAAACCAGCTACAGTGCAGTCTGGCACTTGTAAGGTAGACTCAAATTATATGCTATTTGGAGAATGTTTTTCCTCTTTGAAAAATGAAAAGAGGCATTTTCTTAATTGAGCATCATTTCCTATGAGGATTATACTACAAGACAGCCAGTATCTTTATTTCTTCATAGCATTAACATCCCCTACGCAGCTGTACACTAAACAACTGTGTTTAGGCTCTGGTTTCCATAAATAACAAATTCATCACACCCTAAAAGTCTACAGACAGTGCTTTTAGTCTCAACATTTTCAGGTTTTTTTTTTTTTTTTTATTCCTTTGTTTATTTGCAAGAAAGACAGGTGAGTTCAATAACAGTCATGTGGCACAAGTTCATTGCCAGTCAGGCACGTCGAACCATTTACAAAACAGCCAACATACACTTTGTCTATGGATCATATTAAAGAAAGAGAAAAAGGTGTAAAAAAACAAAAACAAAAAAAAACAAAAACAAAAAAAAAACAACAGAAAAGTATTTTTAAAGTATAAAAATGTAATTGTGGCATCCCAATACATACTCTACACATGATCACAATTTTGTGGTTTTGTGCATTCCTGGTCAGCTCATTTTTTCCCATTCATCACATTGTGCAATGACGTAGTTAATAGTGGCACAGTGAATCATACAGAAAGCTGTGTGAAGAGTGTGAACAGTAGATGAGTGATAAAGCTGGTGAGTTAGTGGGTAAAGAGTGAGGGAGAGTTGGGAATGTACAGAAGGGTTGGAGAAGAAAGAGAACTGTGGAGGTCAGGAGGGGAAGGGGCAACATGAAGAGAGGAGAGGAGGATTTATGGTAAACAGGCACTAACGACATAACAGCGTGTCTTAATTGGCACTGGGAGGTGTATGTGTGTGTGTGTGAGAGAGAGAGAGAGACAGCGATAGAGAGACTGTTAACGAAAACAGCTGGCTATGCGGCTTCTTAAGGCTGGGGGCACTGGGGTCGGAGGGAGCCCCCATAAACAGCTTAACTCTCCATACACAGAGACACACAGACATACAGACACACACACACACATACACTCCCCCTCCTATCTCCACACCATATGGGGACCCAACCCAGTAGGGCTTTCATGTGGGTGCTGGCTGGGGATGGGAGGGAAGACCAGGGGAGGGGAGGGGAGGCAATTTCAGGAGCAGGGAGGTGACGTGAGGTCGATGAAACTCTGTTCTTCGACTCCTGCTCTCCTTTTCCCTTTGTTTCTTATGTAACTGCTGCATTGCCCAACACATGGACAAGTTGGGGTGCATACCTTTTTCTCTTTTTTTCACGGGTTGCTGCAACAGCCTGGTTTGTGGTTGGGCTCAACCCCGATACTTTTCCATTCTCTTCCAACGTCAGGGTGGAGTATTATGGGTGTAGTTGACTAAGTTTTGCCACATGTGTGGTTAAGCAATTAAAGGCTGTGTCCCAATATTCTTTAAAAGGCATCCTCGCCTGCTCGCTCAAAATGCTGATGTAATATAATTGTATGGACACTAGCCAGCACTGGATTTAATTATCTAATTGGTGTCTAGCCATGGAGCAAAACAATACTGAGGCAGGAGCAACTCATTGGCTCCTTTTTGTACATCTAAATAATAAAGAGACATGATTGACTCCCATGGGGTATTCTCATGAGACAGTCTCTGTGCCTTTGGAGCTGGTAGGAATTCAATGTTTTTCTCAAGGGCACTTCAGCAGCACAGTCTTGAACTCTGGTTGTCTGGTTGAAAGCCTGTCTTCCAGTTCACTGTGCAAACCTGCTTTTGGTTCTGGCTGGGAACCAAATTCTGGGTTCTGAACCAATTTATTTTTGGTTGAAATGCTCTGAACGGCTCAAAATTAGGTTTGCCAACCGGAACAGAACCAGTTCCTTGTTGGTGGAAATGACTTATTAGTGTAGTCACTGTTGCAACACAGGGAGACACCTGTGCAATGGTCCCAACAATGCACTCCCCTCATCCTGGTGTGCAATGCATGTTTTCAGCAATACCAGTGCTAGCTGAAATAAAGACATTTTGAGAAACAAGTGATAGTGTGTGGGAGCTTTATAGCCCATGCAATATTTATTATTGTCATCATGGCCTTTGAAACATGCTGCACACAGTTTTCTCCTGCAAAAATATACAGTATATAGACCAGAGTGTGTGTATATGTATGTTGACCTCATTGTATTCCAGCTAATATTCAGATATGTCATGGGTCACAACTTTGCCTTGGTGTGTCTTCACAATGAACCAGAGAATTTCAGCCAACCTCAACTGTAAACAAGAGACGGATGGAATTAATAATTTTGTTGAAAATGTGTGACTCGTTTTCCAAGGATCTTAATGCCTTTGTGACAGAGCCAAGACTTTCTGCTCAGAAGAATGTGTTTTCAATCAAAAAATATAAAAAATATAACAACTTTAGATTCAGTGAAGTCTTAAAGACATTTAGTTTTATATGACAGTGGAGCCCATTTTACATCTGAATATTTAGTGAAGGCTGGACACCACACTCAAACAACTCATTCTCCTTTTTCCACTGCCACTGTCACCTATTTTGAATGACAGGGGAGTCTGGATATAGCTACATGTGGTGCTGCCCTTCCCATTTCCCATCTCCCCCCGCCTCTCGTTTTATCTCTCCTCCCCATCGGCCTGTCTCATACAGAAGCCCATTGTATGAGCTGAGGCTCACTAGACACCCATAGCATGCCCCAGACAGCCTGAAACAAAGTCATGCTATAATGTACATGCACGTACACACACACACACACTCACGCACATGCCACTTTGCTTTCTGTAGATGATTTTACTCCTTGTGGGTCACTAGGACGTTGTAAATGGAATCAGGTCAGATTTCCATACACTCACACCGTCATGACTGTAGGCTTAATATCTTTGTCCCAGATGTGGTGTTAGGTTTACAACTGTTGCATAGCTCTCCCTTCTCTTGTCAAACACACACACACACACACACACATAGATGCACACACTCCTTGACAGGTATATCCTATCTGATTTCTATGTGATGATGACATCCTCTCCCTCAGGTGTGTGAGTTTTGTTTTCCAAATCTCTCCCTCTCTGTCTCTTTAGCCCGTGTCCCCCTGCAGCAAAACGGACTGTTTGCTTCATATCTGTTCACTAGTTAATTTGACCCCACTGCTTTCTGTTTGTCTTCTTGTTTACCATTAGGGCTCAAATGACAATAATAATGCTAGAGACTGTTCTCATATTTAACAATCACAGTCATTAGTCTCAGTATCTTTGGAAGCCAAACCGGGAAGTGTGGTCGAGACTTTAACAATGTTTAACAGTGGTTTATCGTAATTATATCAATGCATCAAAGTTTATTTGACAGTAGTATATTGATATTTAAAATTGATGCACGACATACATGGAACTATTTAACACCACAGGTAGCATTCTAAGTGAAACAAATATAAATTATAAACCACTATTCAAAGAATTGATTTGACTGAGTAAGCTTTTGACCTTACCTTTACCTTAAATGTTTCCCTTAATTTTAAATCAGGTGAAATGAATTTGACCTACTTACTTTCTGCGCTATGCAGCTCACTCATTGTGGTTTGTAGAACTACATTCTGCATAGTCCAGTCTTTATGAATGAAATGGGCAAAAATTGTAAGAGACCCCATTGTTGAGCAGCTTGTCCCGGTTGTAATGCTATTCAGTCAACTTCACCGAGTGATCTCCTCACTTCTTTTCATTTTTATTTCATTTCGTTTTCTTTTCATTTTTCACCTAAGAACTGCAGGCTAAGTATTCTGGCTAGTTTGATTTATTGTGTTTCTGAAGTACATGATTTCCATTTCACAAATCCTACATACTGCACAAGTTTTGTCTAGGTTGCTGTTTATATCATGGAAGCCAACATTTTCCCAGCCCTTAGATTTTAGTTCCAGCTGGAAATGTTGTGTCTGGAAATAAGGACCATGCAACAACTTGTGCCTTGTAGTATTTACCCCATGCCAGTTTGATGTGTTTTTCTGAAAACCAAGAATAAATCAATTCTCAAAGCATGTAACCTCGATTCAGATGGACATCTGCATGATTCATCTAGTCAGTTTCTTTTAGCCGATTTATAAATTTGAATTGGCATAAATCAAAATCGATTCATTGAGACAAAGACTGAATTGTTACATCCCGAGTAAGACCAAATTCTTCCCTTTGTTTTCCTTTGCCTCTTACAGTGTCATTCAGGTTTTAAAAAAAAAAAAGAAAAAAGACACAAACACAAATGAGTCTGGCTGGCTTAGTGTTGGACAGCAGCTGAACCACTGAGAAGAGACATGGACACGGTGCCTGCTTTAGTTTGTAAATGTGTGGGCAGTGTGCCTTGCTACTGTGTGGCGGTGACATGTGCTGATAGCAGCCTTTCACTGTCTCTTCTGTCAGTGCACTCTACTGATACTGACCAGGCACACACACACACACACACACACACACACACACACACACACACACACACACACACACAGAGCAGCTCTCTTGCCCCAGATCCAGTATTAGATTGGCTGTCTGTGTCTGTCTGTCTGTTCTTTTTGAGGAGGGAATCATGGGAGATGGAGACACGATCAAACGCTTCCCAGCCCAGTTAAACATCTTGGTTGCTTCATTGTGCGGTCAGTTTGGTGCCAGACTGCAAGACTCGTTGTGTGTATTTCTCTGTATGCATCTATCTACATGTCTGTGATTGTGTTTGTGTGCCTGTATGACTGATGACCTTACAGATTTTTGTCATGCTGGCTAAGAGTTTTTATTTGGCATGAGAAGCTGAGGAGTGTGAGAAAAGGGCTGAACCAACATACAGCCACACAGACACACACACAGACACACACAGACACAGACACACAAACAGTGTTTTCACTTCTGCGCTTTAAGTCTGACCATGCCCTCTAAAACACAGTAGCACAGCCTCTGTGAGTCTGTGTGCATATGTGAGTATACATACCTTTTCATGCAACTTCTCATTGGTATTCGAAACACATACTGAACGGTACTTAGCCTATTCAGCACTTCTGCAGGACTTTGTGTTGTTTACTCCCTCTCTCTATTCTTTTTCATTCAGCTCTCAGCTCTTTCTCTCCTCAATGACTGTTTGCAAGTTTCTTTGTCATTCCATGTGTCTGTTTGGCTCAGGTTAAACGTGTCAAAATGGCTCTGTAGTTGTGCTTTTTTGGTCACTGGACAGTTTTGAGGTAAGGTTAAGTGGAGAGACGTGGGAAATGGCAGGAAGAAGGGGAGGAAATAGAGGTAGAATGAGATGGAGGAGGAAATCCCTATTCCATCTGCATGCTGGGAGTGAGTCCTGGGAGAAAAATGTGGTGTGTGTGTGTGTGTGTGAGCATGCATACTGCGGTGGCACAGTTGTGCAGCTCCGCTCTGATTTTCGCACATACCAGATTGTTGGCATGCAGCCTCAGAAACACAGGGAGAGGGAAAAGTAGTGAGGGAACGTGAGAAAAGTAGGAGTATGAGGCTAGGGTTAGAAGAAGGGTTGTGTAGGAAATGAGGGATGGTGAGATGAACCAAGACTGTGTCTAAGAGTGAATGAATGGATGGTTGAGAAGAAGAGCAAAGAAACAAGACTTCGGCTTGTAAAAACCACTAGAAGACTAGTTGTACTGGGCACCTCACACAGTTATGGGTATGTATTTAACTGTGTGAATGTGAACATGAAGTAGGGCAATGCTGAAAAGAAGAAAAAATATATTCTTTTTAATAAAACCCTTTCCAAAAAACGAAATGTGCACTTTTCATAGCATAACAAGGGTTGTATCAGCAGAGGTGAGGGCCAGCAAAGTGCTCCAGCCTAAATTTGGAGCTTTAGCCAGAGTGACGTCACAGACTTTCTCATATTAGCTCTACTACAACTACAACCCTCCAAAATGTATGTGTTGTGTGTTTAGTAAGTGAGCCACACAGCAGTGTTTGCCAGGAAAACATTTTCTAAGAGATTGTTGCAGCACTAGTTCCAATATGCAAGATATTTCACAGTAGAAAATGCAGCCCCTAAAACTCACTTTACTACAGTTATTGACCTTCAGGAACTCTCAGATTTTGGTGCATGATGAAGATGGTACTCATTACACTACTAAATAATACGAGTCCTCTCTCTCATGCATCTCATTTTTTTGTTTGCCACCTGAATATTGATTCAGTCTTTCTGTTGTCATCCGTCCCTTCCTTGCTTCCTGGTGTTGTTACCAAGACCTCAGTATTCATCTTTCCCTGTTTATTGCAACTCTTTCCTTTCCGTTTTCCCTTTCCTTCTCTTCCTTTGCAAAGTTTAACTCCCTGTTCACTCTTTTAACCGTAACCCACCGACCAACCGCCCCGTCAGACGCACATTTTCCCAGCATCCTGTGTGCAATGGTTCTGTCATCTACATCCTGTCCATTTCCTGTCCCTGGCCCCCATTCTCTCCAGCGCCTAGGACCATGGACTCAAGACAGGCAGAGGAAACGCTCTTAATCTGACAGCTGTCTCATCCAATTGTCTCCTTGTGATCGTTCCCTTGTCCCGGGCAGTGTCACTGGCCACAGGATGTGACACGTCTCTCACCGCTGTTTCCTGCTGGACTGGAAAAATAAAGCAGTAGTGATGAATTGTCCTGGGAATGGGGATCATCAAAAAGTTTCCGGATGCTTTGTGACTTGTGATTAAGGAAAACAGTGTAAGAGCTGGTGCTGGGAGTTACTGTATTCACACACCATAAACCCATAATTACCTCCTTTTCACTGACGTTAAACACAGGTCAGGGCTGTTTTTTATGTAGAGAGAGACAGCTCTAGAAGCCTGTGGTTGGTTAGAAGAAACAACTCAATCATGGTGCATCCACACAACTTGAATGGAGTAGACATGTCTTTCCCCTCTAAATCAACATACCAGGATGGTCAGAGTGGTGACCATTTTTTTAAGGCTGCACAACACTTTATTTTTTGCCGATATGCTGAAATTTTCTAACTCTTATGGCGAATTGCTCATTGCTATACGTGATATGTGCACAGATTTTTTTCCACCTAATTTCAGAGAAAATCTGGTCTCTCCTGTAGTGGAATTAACTGTTTATTATGCCTACTCTTATTGTGATGGCCCACTGGCAGATGCAGACATAAAATACAATGCCTTTCAAAATGTTCACATTTCACTTAGCAAAATAAGAAAACCACTTCAACTTAAATTATGTAAAACATGCCATATTTATTTTCATTAGGGATGCACACTGTTGGATTTTTTGCCAATGTCTGACTTGCCAATGTATTCATTGTAAAGCCTTTATCGGCCAATACCGACGATGTGCCAATAGTAGTGTGCATACCCTCCCATTTTTATGTGCGTCTAATGTTTCAGCTGGTGTCTGTTAGCTGTCTAACATTAACAAACACTTTCTCACTAAAGCTCAGCTGAACTATAACAGTTTGTAGTGTTTATGGAGTTACATTAAGAGAGGGTAGGTTTGATGTAGCTCATACTGCATTCATGTCATATGTGAAGAAAGGTGGAGGTCAGAGGGATCCTCATCAATAGGACTTGTGAGTGTTCATGTCAGAAGGAAAAAAAATTGAACAGGGATATTGGGATTGTATTGCATGGTGCTGGTTTTATGTTGGTTAAAAAGCATACATTATAATGGTTGTTTTAAATGTGGATTTATTTACATTTAATGGTCCCCAATTTCCACATATTTATGCATTATTTACATCCTAGTCAGATGTATCAGAGTTTTTTGTATTAAAATATGAGATGCTCAGTTGTAAGTACTAGTGGGATGTTGATGTGAACGCTGTTTACATGTTGGTACTTACAGCAGATACCATATGACATGAATGTGGCATTACCAGCTACATTTGCTAGTTTGTAGATATTGACTGTAAGTAAGTAAAGTTTATTCATAGAACACTTTTGAACACAACTCAAGCTGACCAAAGTGCTTTACAAGAAGGCAGCAAAACAAACAAACAAACAAACAAAAAAAGAGAGGCAAAGAACTATAATCGCCATTTTATTTTTACTAGCCAAATGACCATGGCAAACTACTCCATTCAGGTTCTGTAAGTCCATCTCACTCCAGATAGTTGCAAATCAAATCAAGTCTGTTTCTCCAACCTTTACCTTGTTGAGTGGGACATTTAGTGCTGTTTTCCGAGTCTGAGTGGTATTTGCGAAAGCCCTCCTTAATCACATTAGACAGAGAGAGCTCTACGTCTGCTTGACCAGGGAAGAGAAGGAGAAGAGAAAATGTTGGGGAGGGGAGATAGTAGATAGCAGATGGCTGTGGAGATTTGGATAAGGTCAAGAAGTGGGAAGATGGTGAAGAGAAGATGCAAAGACATCAGGGTAGATATGAAGAATGTGACTGACATGGTGGAAATGAGAAGAGTGTGGCTAGATGTTTTAGGAGATGTGGTAAGAGAGATACACTTGGAAAGAAGAAGCTTCTCCTTCATCCCATCACAGCACCAAAACTTGACCGTTCTTTTGCCTCGATTGGTCAGCAGCTTAGCGCCACAAAGATCCTGTTTCAAAAGTGTGTGCTTGTTCATGCCTGTGTGCGTCAGTGACCCCCAACTTGATAACTGAAAAGCGCCTAAGGACCCGTTTGAGGAGAGGACGGGCCATGCTCCATCGCCCCGGCAACAACAGCCCCTGGCAGATAGCAACCGCATCACCGTAGCAACCTAAGGGTTGGGGGGGTCATTGGTTAGGGGCCCCCATGAATACCCTGACCCCCCCTTCACACACACACACACACACACACCCCTTTCTTTGTGACAGGTTTTTGATTGGCCAGAGTGTGTGTGTGTGGGCTCTGCACGCGTGCAGTGAGACAGTGCAGAGGTTGTAGAGTGTAGAGGGAGGTGATTGTGAGTGTGTGTATGTCAGTGGCAGTGCAATTGTGTTCATGTGCGTAATCTGCATCTTTAAACTAATGCCAGTAGTTTGTGTGGTGCTGCGTTGGGGCCAGAGTTTGTCCCATGTTTTTAACAGTGTAGTGATCAGAATAGCACAATGCCTGTTAAAGGGATTAGGATTTGGAGCCGGAAGCAAAGGTGGAACCCGTATGCAGGTAGGTGCGTTTGCTCGCCTGTGTGTCCCTGTGTGTATGAGTGTGTTTTGATGTGGATGTGTGTCCAGACAAGTTATTCACACACACACACACACACATTTGCAACTTCACAGCTCCAGCAACCAAACAGTCCTTACAGTGTGCGATGGCAAAAAATTAACACGTCTTCAAAGAGTGTGAGAACGAGCGGGCATGAAGCTGGGAAGGACTGAGAGGAGTTGAGGGTGTGAGAGAAAGAAAGGGAGTAAAAATAGAAAAATGTGTGAACACTGAATTGAAAAGGGACAGAGGAGAGAGTGTGAGAGACGGAGATCCAAGGCTTCAGATAATCAGCATTTAGCATCGCATCGTGCAGACTGTGGGCTAGCTTTTGTTCAGGCTGTTGGATTGTGGTGATAATATGGTAAAGAGCAGCAGGAGTCTGGATATTGGGATTGTGCTGCATGGTGGTAATAGGAGTGGATGGAATTTAATGGAGACCCAGACAGAGACACACCTGTCATTACAGGTAAGGTGGGTTTCTTTTTACCTGTTTGATTCAGTTTTTTTCTTTAGTAATAGGGTGACTGATTGTGGTGTTGTGGAGGCGATGGAATGACTTCACCCATGTCCTTGACTTCAGCAACAGCTTTGACTTGAGCTTTGCTGGACAGAGGGAGCAATTTGGATGACAAGATAAAAACTGGTGTCTCATTTTTAATACTTATTTGCCAAAAGATTTCTCCAACCACATGTATAATGCAGCTCAGTCCAAACCATTTTTCCTTTGACATTTTCAATAATGCGTTATGTACAGAAGTTAATTAAGTAAAACTACATAGATAAAATAGCTACATGAATTAATACAACTTCACCAACCAATACAACAACTATTTTTTTAGTCAAAGTTTCATAATTTTTAACTGTGAGGATCGTCAGGTGCAGTCTATAGCAAAGTTAATTTTGACAGCCAAATTTTGATTTAGTTTTAGTCTGTCTTGATTAAAATGCATTTTGGTTTAAGTCACATTTTAATCATTTGAATTTTGTTAGTTTCAGTCTAGTTTTTTCAACTGCCTGTACTTTAATCAAAAAGTACAGGTGGTTTTAGTCAATGAAAATGAAAGTTTTCATCTAATTCTACGGAATAATTTTTCATTTTTTTTTTTTTTTTTTTACTGTAAATTCCTCATTAAATTATTTGTTAGCGATCTGTTGCGGATAGTTTCAGGCATAGTTTTAGTTCACAAAATTAGAACTGGCTATAACCCAATTGGGACAGGATATAAGACTATTTACAGTATAATGAACACATTGCAGCAGATGAATGTGTTAATAATGAACCACATTTTTCATTTTTTAGAAATATCACACAAGGCATCTGCCTCCAACTTTTATAAAACATAGTGCAAAAATTAATATTTTGCATGAAGTCTAACTGAGCTTTTTCACAGTAGAGAGACCTGAAATAGCAGGTAAATATCAGTGTTCCTAACGACATCCAGTGAACCAGCATGAAAATAGCAGGAACCTGTTTTAAGTGAGCAACTTATAGAAAGAGGGCACTGTTTGTTTGATTTTGAAATCCTTTTAGTAGCAGGGTAATATTAAAAGCATGTTGACATGTTGGAAAACAAAGAAATTATTTATTTTTTACAGGGTTTACAAAAGAGTTTTGACTGCCAATCATCCTTTGTGTAGCAGAGGAGAAGAGATTGAGATGATATTAACAAGACAAGATGTTCTATCGCTCTGTGTCCCCCTCCCCTTGCTCTTTACCCATTTCCACACATACTCTCTCTCTCTCTCTCTCTCTCTCTCTCTCTCTCTCTCCCTCTCTCCCTCTCTCTCTCTCACATATGCATACCACACCACTCCACAAACCACATATCCGAGGTGTGACCTAACTTATTAGTCCTGCTACAACATTATTCATCAGCACATTTCCCTCTCACCCTCACACACTCATCACCCTTGTTCCTTTTTTTTGTTTGTTTTTACTCACATCACTCTTATCCATGAATTTTCAGCCTCCGTGCTGTTCTTATCCTCTTCTTTTTGCTCAACAATGGTTTTCTTTCCAACACAATGTTCACTTTGGTACCTTTCACTATCTTTCGATATGCCCCACCTTTTTCTTTGTTGCGTTTCCTCTTGGGTCCTTATATGGAAAGAGGTCAGTGCCAGCAGAGGTTTTATTTGAATTATTATATATTTTTAAAATAAACAAATTAAAATATGTAATTTGCAAGATGCAAGTTGAAATTGAAGGCAACATGATCATTGCTGAATTTAACTTTGAGCCATAATTGCAAATACAGTTTTTTTCTATTCAAATCAAACTATCTTAGACGCACACGATGACTTGAGAAAAGCAAATGAGCAAAGATTCAATCCCCCAACACTGGAGATGATTTTACTGGTAAAACTATTTGTAGTTTTCCTTGTCTTTCCTCTGAACTCTCACTTAATACCTTTTAGTCGCAAACTTGTTGAAAAACCTGTTGGAAAAATGGAAACCACTTCAGAGAGTGTATATCTGGACTTGGCTACAGTGGCTCAGGAAAACAGAACATGTTGGATTGATAAATTGGCACTGTTTTTTCTATCCTGCCTTTATCTTTTCATCGGTCTGTACCTCTGTCTCTTTGCTGTTGTACCTCCCTCCCACTGACCATTAATGTCCTCCTTCCCTCTCTGCTTCTCCCCTCTTCTTTCCCTTCCTTTCCAAATAAGTGTTAATTGCCAGACTGCTTGCCCTGTCGTATGTTTGTGTGGAAGAGTGGGTTTCTTGGTGAACACACATGCTACTTTTTTCTCCCTGTCTCTCTCTCTCTTCCTCTTGTAGCTGCAGACATGCTCTGCATAAGTGTTGCTTTCTGTACACATTACAAGTCATCGCAGGTTTATAAAGGCTTTAACCCAGCTGAACATGCAGTATAATGACTCAGATATTGATCATATCTGAGCAGAATTGCACGTCCAACTCCAAACAGTTGTTAATTAATCTTATTTCTCACCTGGGTCTGTTCTGTAGTCATTCCTTACACTTGCTGACCGTTGTGTGGTGCTACTGCTGAAGGATGCTTGGATGGATTTACTCTAACTTTTCCTGTTCCACCAGCTCCACTAATCTTGGCAAGCCTGGGTTTAGTTTGTGTGAATGCATTATATGGAACAATATTCAGCACAGGTTTTTCCCCCATATTTTCATATCCTTGGGATGGATAAAACTGCTGATCACAAATTATTATGCCTCTGTTTTGCAATTGTTTTGCATCATTCTATTTATTGTCCAATGTTTTATTACTGTGTGATTTTATTTGGGGTTTTTATATTCTTGGCAGACTTGCTAAAGATGGTATCTGCCCTTAATGGGCCTTCAAGCTCAAACAAAGCTTGAATGAGTGAATAAAAGGTGTGTGTGGTGAACCACCATACAGTGTTTTGTATAAAAGATTATGCACGTTATTCTGTGCAAAACCTGTCACTGACATCAAAGTGAACTTTGGTTGCAGAATTTGTTTTCAAGGGTTTTAAGTGCAGTGGCTGATTAGTGGCCAGCTCCTCACAACAGGAGGGCTGCCAGCCTGCTAAAGGCTGTGGTCGGTGAAACACTGTACATTCAACCTCATGTGACCAGCAAGAAAAAACACAGTAACATCTTGTCTTTGGCTACCAGGAAATGGGCATTTCCTCTTTCTTCCAGATTTGTCATTGTACCCATTTGTTATTGTCCACTTAAATGTCTGACTAGAAGTTTTCTCTCCTTCCATTGCAAGATGATACTCAATAAATGAGACATTTTCAGAGATCCATCCAAGTTTCTTATCAAGCAGATGGATAATTAAGCAGTTGTGACATAATGAGGCTGCCATTTTTATTTATAGATGTTGAACTTCTCACAGAAGATGTCCTGATGGGTGATTTCATCTTGGCTCCTCTCTGAAACAAAAAGGGTGTTACAGTTCTGCTACATCCACTTGCACTGAGAAGCAGATGCACCTTCAGAGTAGTTTGTAGCGTAGTTAGTTTGCTCCTGATCAGAACAGGAAACAGTTATTATCTACAGCAGCCAGTGAGTTTTAAGATTCAGCAGACACTGACTATTTGTAAGCTGCTCGTATAACATTATAGAGCCTGCTATTAACACTTATATTTACAATCTTTTTCTGAACATAGTGCATCTTGTCAGTTTTTGAGCATCGGGCTTCCCATGCTGTTCACATACAATCGCTCACATGTCAGAAACAACAGAACCAGCAGCCACGCAAGAACCAACAGCTGTTAAACCTGCCAACCACCTTTAAATTAGTTTTTGATGGACACGAGTAGTGTGAACTGATGTGCTGTTTATTGTGGAAAAAGATCAAATTTGCTGCTTGACGCCCTAACATGACATGCTGTGTTAGGGCTCCCACTGGAGCTATCCCTGGCTCAGATGTATCCTGTTTTGCTTGTGCTTGACCACTAAATAGTACAGCGAACCTAAATCTTTTTTTGTAGGCTGTAAGTTAGCATCTCTGCCATTTAGTGTGCAGTCTAAATGCCGATGAAAAATATGCAAGAAATGCCAAAAGTAAAGTCTTTGCTGCATAGAGCCTCATTGGCTGTACTACTATGCATTATTCCATGAAATAGAGACAAATATTTATAGTATAACAAGCCCTCTAAATAATGGCTTTGTGACCTGCCAATGTGAAACAAATTATATGTAAACAAACTTACAAAATTTACAGAATTTACCTGTATTTTTAGTTGGTGTCAACTTCCCACCCCTCCCCTGACCTCAGCTCTTTGTGAGTACAGCCACTGTCAGCAAATTGACATCTTTCTGCATAATAACTCTTGAGATGTTTCTCTAGGGCGATTTGAGCTGAAGTAGCTGTGTGAACTTCACATTCTAGTGCTGTAACTGTTGCTCTCCTCTTTCTCCTCATGGTGCTGCTCTGGGATTTGACCTCTTCCTGACCTCTATCTAACCCCTGTATGACACTTGGTGCACAACTCAAAAGGTAAGTGCTTTTATTTGACACACTTTTGGCCCTCTGTGACTATTTTCCACTGATTTACAACTGAACACAGATTTGTCTGAAGCTTACTATACTTTTGGGAAAGCCCAGATGTTATTGTAATAATGGTTACCCCCTCACTTGCTTTCACTCTCCTTCGAAGCTACTTCCATCCTTCTCCCTGTGCTGTATGTGGCAATTTATTGTTTGACCTCCTCAGCTTCAGTCAAGGTGGCTGCTAGACCCGGAAGTCAGGCTCGTTTCCTGAAATTAATGGTGGAATGATGCGTTTATCCTCTTGACAGATAGTAGTGAGGCCCAGCACCCGTGATTTATAGATTTGATATATGGTGATACTCAGGGAGCTGGTGTGTGTGTGTGTGTGTGTGTGTTGTGTGTAGGAATGCTGTTAAATGAGGCGAACTATGTGTGGAGTAGGTAAATTTTGTGTCTGAGTGTGTGTGTGTTTCATAGTGTGACTAGCCAGAGGGTGTGCTCGCAACGTGGGAACAGAGGGTGAAATAGTGCGTGGTGTGTGTGATATCATTAACCTCAGTGTTTTGTCAATACCACACCACATAGAGCCCACAGGCGCCTTGCGATACACCCTTTTGCACTCCATCCACACAAACTACAATTCCATCAACAGTTTTCACCTCGTCCTCAAAACCTGTTCAGCTGTGCTAGCTGAGATCCACCTAAGGGCCCGATACGGGTCTGGAAGTTCTGCATAACTGTGGTGAAAATACAGTTTATTACACCCAGGTTTTGAGGAGCTGGTTAGCGTCACACAAAAGTAATGCTACACAAAAGTATGTAAAAATAACATTGCTCTGTTGGGATTGACATAAAACGACACAGTTTATGTAGTTTGTGCCCAACTTAAATTCACACATTATATTACTATTATGGTCTAGTTAACCAGCATTACCATAATACATCATGTTTAATGTCAGAGAAAGCTATGAAAACCCATTTAGATATTTCAGCCCAGAAAACAAGTAAGCTTTTGAGATAGAAAATGTGCAGCAGCTCTTTTTGTTGGCTGAAGTTTTGCCTTCCCTGTGCTGATAGATAATGTACTGTTCTGTTTTTGAGATCATATAAATGGACTACTCAACTTCAGCAGCAAGTGGGCCTAATTAGAAATTCAGTTGGGGTTCTTGGGCCACACAGAATAATTTGTCAATGAGTGGCTACAGGTAACTCTTTCTCTCACAGTACAAAGTTAATAGATCAATTAGTACATGAATAAAATAACCACATGAATTTCTTTTCTTCCACTTAAATGGTATTGTAATAATCAATTCCAGACAGCAGCCAGTCCGCACAAATAAGTAGGGCATATGGGCTACAAAGCTACATACACAAGTACAAAAGGTTACATCTAACAAACCAAGGAGACATGATGCTTTTCTGACAGGTCCACATCCATAAAGATAGAAAACAGGATGAATGTAGTAAAACACAATGATCCATCAGACTAACAGTAGCCTAAGTAGGCCTGTAGCCTACATTTATTTATTTATCACAGATGCCAGCCTGATTTACTGGCAGCCTGTTGTGGGCCATAGAAGAAATCAAAAGGGCTGTATCCCTTAGTTGAATAGGCTGGTCATATACTCTGAGAGATTATATACATGTGTTTACTTTATCCGTGGCTTTGTCTTTGCTTTTTCAGTGTCCACACCATAGATCTAGCCCTTTTCAAGGTTTTCACTGGCAAGCCACCACTGCATTTCAGTCCTGCTGAATTTAATTTGACTCAGTCCATTTAAATTAAGAGTAACTTGGTTCATCAAGAAGTGATTTAGGCTGAATGAATCATGGAATATGCTATGAAAATTTACCAAAATGCTGAAAGTGGCGTCAATAGTATTTATGGCATCTATTAAGAAGCCAACTGGATGACAGATACTGCTCCTAAGTCCACAGTGGGGAAAAAAGGGAGAGATTCTATCAGTTGGGGTGTGTGTGTGTGTGTGTGTGTGTGTGTGTGTGTGTATGTGAGTGTGTGTGTGTATCTTGGACAGTATGGGTTCTCATACACTAGCTTATTGAAATAAGACTGTGTGTGTGTGTGTGTCTAATATCATGCTGTAGGCCATCTTCTATGTAGTTATTAACTCTATTTTCACCTCATATCAGCCTTTGTGCAGATCCATCCTCTAAAGTATGTTCTTTATCACTTTCTTTTTCTCTCATTCTGTCTCTTGCTGACTGTATTAACAGTTGCTTCATATTGGATGAAGCAGCAGGGATCATATGTACAGCAAACAATCACCCAATCAATAATTAACAGTATTCAATTATGCTCCATTGATAAGCTTTTATTGTCCTCACAGTTGTGTAACATCATACCAGCCATTCAGGCCTTGAGGCTCCAGTCAGCTCTCTTGTGTGTTTTGGACACATACGTCATTGAACTTGGATTGTTGCGTCTGCCTGATTAGTAGCATTTAAAGCATTTAAAGTGGTGGTTCTCAACTGGTGGGTTGCTGTACAAAAGTGGACTGCAGGTCCATTTTGAGTGAACCACAGGTGTGAGGGTCCACTTCATTAAAACTTTGGAAGTATGACTGGGAGATATGGACAAAAATCAAAGGCATCATGCAGGGTGACTGTCTTTGAGCAGGTGGTGCCATACTGCAAGATGGGGTTACTGCATGTTCATTGTAGATGAATGGGAGGTCGAGTGATTGGCCATGCTAACACAGTGATGGAGTGCACGTCAAACACAGATAACTATATTTACTCTGTTGGCTAAACCAAGGCTCTGCCCTTCACTTAGCTGTGTGACTCAGTGTTGTAGTACGGTCTACTGACTTGATGTCTCGGCTTTTATTAAGGGTCTAGAGATTGTGGAGGCTACTGCTCGGGTTAGCAGGTTCTGAAATAAATCTGTTGTCCAAATCTATGCGTGTAATGGGCCTTGAAAGGGGAAGCGCTGTTTAAAAAGCAAACAAAAAAACGATTTCCCTCCAGAGAGAGAAGAATGTAAACACAGGTCTATGTATGATTGCTTTTTTCTGCTGCTTCTCTCAGTCGTTTCTCCTCAAAATGTTTGTGGGTGCCTTAACCTCTCTTTATCAACAGCTTAGAGGGATTTGGGTTGGTATGATATTATGTTGTTCATGTATTGCCAGTAGACACATTTATTTCTCTGTGCTTCCTACAGAGGCCCCGTGGTTTCTCTTCTTTCAGAATTGTTTTTGGCAGGCGTCAGTGGCTCTAGTGCAGCCAAACCTTAATACTAAGGGGTTTTCCCTAGCTTTTCCAGAGACTCTGTGGTCACATCACTATGGTGGTGGGTTTTGCTCGAGGTTGGACTATTGAATGCTGTCAAATATTATGATCATGCTTAATATATAATGGATTTATATTGCTCCAAATTATAGTATGAGTATATTTTATCCCATGGCTCAAACATGCTCATGTGAAACAAAACAGATGGAATAAAAGATATTAATATTTATTTTGCAGTATGTCATCATAAATTTTCATTGCAACTTGGATTTTCTGATTAGATGTTTTTATGACAGCATCATAGTGACCTTACAACAAACAATATTTGGTTTGGGTTACACATCCTTAATCAAAGCACAGCAAAGAAAGTAGATCCACCTGCATGGCAACACAATGGAACAATGGATTTTCTCATGTGAAGCGAGTAACTCGATTGGGTCATATCAGGTTGACTTTAAAGGGATAATCAACCTTTTTTGAAAGGAAAAATAAGATATAGAAAAAAGATATAGAAATATTTCCCTCCCCCCCTAGTAGTGGTGCTATCTTCCTCTCATTGTTACTGAGTGCTGGATACTGGCTGGATGCTCCAAATGCTAACTGTTAAGGTGTGTTCACACCGGACGCGATAACGCGAATTCGCGCGTCAAGTTTACATTAAAAGTCAATGCAAAGACGCGATGACGTGCGATTTTGGGTCGGGCGGCGCGTTTCGCGCGATACACGCGACGCGTTGACGCTTCATCGCGTCGCGTTGGACGCTTCATCGCGTCGCGTTGGACGCTTTATCGCGTCAAACGCCTCATCGCGCAAGTTGAAAAATTTCAACTTTTGACGCGACGCGTGATGCTTTGACGCGATAGCCAATCAGTGTTGACATTCTCCCTACGTCACCTATGTCAAGAACTGCCAAAGGAAATCGAAAAATGGAGGACAATATTATTGTTGCCGTGTGCCGGCTGCCGTGTGCCGGCTGCCGTGTGCCGGTAAATTTTGCGAATATGTGTCCGTTGCTAATGCAGCTATTGGATGTAATTTACTATTAACCATGCTAGCGGTAACGTTAACCCGGCATATCTGTCTCGCTACGTGTGTGCGTCTTGTCAGTGGATGTGTGTCGCCACAGATGGAAAAGTCTGCGGGACACCTACATCAGGGAGAGGAAGGAGGGAGAGAGGAGGGTGGGTTCGCATCAACGCGTCCATCGCGCGATAGACGCGATTGGGGAAATAAATGATTCCATGGTCACGCGGCGCGTTTCGCGCGTGACGCGCGATTTCATCGCGTTCATCGCGTCCGGTGTGAACACGGCTTTAGCCTCCTGCCATTGAGCTGGACTTCTGCACTGCATTTCTGTTTTACAGGTGTGTTAGGGCTCTGCCGGGAGCTTTGGTGCAAATGTTAGGCTCAAGCAAATGGACACTCAAAGCCTTGCTCTTAGTTGGTTTTTCATGCACCTTAAAACAGTTAGAAGCCCCAGAACAGCAGAATGGACTAGTGCTACAAAGGTACAGTTAGGAATGTGTGATTATAGGCTACGATAATATAATTGTATTTTTTAACAATTCGCAAATTAAAAAACTCGAGTATGGCACTCATTTCGCAAAAAACATTCAAAACATGCCTTCAGGGTCCACACACATTCACTGCCAAGTAGGACAGGCTACTGCGCATGCAAATTGAGAGCACATGCAGTGTTCATGCATTGCAACAAGCTAAGCTAGCGTAGTTGCCTGCATGGCTGAAGTTAAAAGTGAGTGAACAAACAGCACCAGGAGACAAAACACAGACACTTCAGCTTCAGAGTCGACCTCGTCAGATTGAACTGCGAGGCGTGGATCATCCTCACTCGCATGGAGGTGATTTGGCTTTGAAAAGATGCCAATCTGCAGACTATGTTGCAAAGTGGCTGCCGGTTAACACAGTGTAGACTTTTGCCTTATGACTGGTAGACCTTGGTTGTCTGCCTTCCTGAGGATCCGGTCACTTGACTGCACTTAAAACACAGTGCAGTCATAGTTTGCTCACATCCATACATGTGCATGAAGACTGGCCACACACACAGACACAGACACACATACATACATGTACACAGGCACGCATGTGGACTAATACACAAAGGCACACAAAAAAAATCCCCTCTGTGTCAGTGCTCTGTGGGTGGGTGGGCAGGGCCAGTGGCCTTTGGCTTTGAGTCTGAGGTGGGCTGAGAGTTTGCGTTCCACCCCCTCAAAACGGAGACACAATGAGAGGCTGTGTGTTCGAGAAAAGAGAGACGGCATGATAAGAAAAAGAGGAAAGCTGGGGAGAGTTTCTGATGTAAAGTGCTCGGTGAAGAGAGAGAGAGAGAGGGGAGAGAGTTAGAGAGAGAAGGAGAGGGGGAGAGGCGAGACAAAGAAATATCGGGATATGGAGAAAAACAGATGGGGAGAAGGACGAAGGGAGTGAGATGAAGGGTGGCCAGATGGAACTCCACACTTAAACTTCTGACAGCCCGTGGGAGGAGTTTCTGTAGGGATGTCTATTTCTGATGTTTGTGTGTCCGTGTGTGTTTTGATAGGCTCGTTGCATTATGCAGTTAATGATAGTGTAATGAATATGGACTCTTCTTGTTTTTATTGCTCTTTGTGGGTCTCTGCTCAGTGGCTCTGTTGGACCTGTGTGTGTGTATGCTCCCCTTTACACCCATGCTTTTGTGTTAATGTATCTTGAAACCCCACAGTGTAACAGCCAAAAGCTGACGCTGCCAGCTGCTCTGGCCCTCAAACTTCACTGATCTGGATTCAGTTCAAAATCTGTTTCTTATGGGACAACTTGCTCAGGAGGTGTTCTTGGATCAGCAGTCGGGAAGGAGAGCCAGCAGAGTGGAAAGAGGTTGTAGACAAAGTCTCGTTGAGCTTAAGCTGATCTCAGTCCAGCGTTAAAACGAGGGTATAGTGCAGGGTTTGTGGTAGTGCCGTGCCGAGGATTACTGCTCTGGGATCAGTTGCTATGAGCGAGGGTAAGGGATGAGCTCAGAATAACGAAAAAGTGTGTGTGTGTGTGTGTGTGTGTGTGTGTGTGTGTGTGTATGTGTGTGTCAGACAGTTCCCAGCTGTAAGGGGCAGAATGCCAGCCCCAAAGTCAGCCAGCTATTGTCACGGTAACGGTCGGCCTGCCGTCTGCTTAATCAGCATAATTGTCTCTCCCTCCCCCTGTTTGCCTCTGTCATCTTCTGGCACTTTGTCTTGCTTTATCCTTTGACCTCTCCAAAATTAACGTTACTAGAGGTGTTGAAGTGTTCTTGAAGAGTTGCAGTTTCTGGTGGAACACACACTTAACACACAGACGGCCACACACTCACTCAAATGTGCACGCACACACACTGGTTGTACTCTTCCACGCATCCTGACTTTTATTGCATTTTCCTCTCGCTCGGGTCCTCTTGTGTGCTCATTAAAACACTTTAATATGTAAACATGGCAAATAACACCTCAACGCCTCTCTGTCTCCTCCTCTTCTTGTCTGTGAGCCTATTTCTTTCTCTTATGCTTGGTTTTAATTTTTTTTTCTTGCACCCCCATGCAGCCTCTCTCTCTCTTTCTCTCTCACACACACACACACACACACACACACACACACTCACACACACACACACATATAAACAGTGGCACCTGTAGTAAGCAGTCTCCAGAGGGGCTCTTTGGGCACATTGCCAGATTGGGCTTCTGGTGGGTTGCCAGGTTGGCTGTCAGCAGATGAGCTCAGTGTTGCCTTCGCCTCTGTCTGCCTGTCTGGTTCCTCCTTCAGATTCCACTGGACTCTCCTTTGAGACTCCAGCTTCTTTACACAAGAAATCAATTCTAAAACCATGTACATTATCGCCTAATGCAGTTTTTTGCTTTCATTAAACAGTTGACACACACCAAAGCAAAAGTTTGATAAATGTTTTCATTAAAATTGGAGGAAATAATACGTTTTTTTTTTTTTTAATGTGTTTAGTGGCTTTCTGGTTGTTAAACATGACCTGTGGTAAAGTAGCAGAATGCTTAGTGATTTTTAGAAAACAATATACTGGGTCTGTCAAAGTTAACATGCTAATGCATGCAATTAATATGATGACCTTAGCATATTCATAACGAATTAATATAAATTAATGCAGTGTTGAACTTTGACCCACTTTTGACCATTTAACCCTGTGACGTCACATGTGACACAGTGCATGCTGCCAGCAGGAAGCTACTGTCGATAACAGACAAAATGAATGGCAAAACAACCTGTGGCCCACTGGATGTCAAGTTTTCTTTTAAGAAACTTCCTGATGGATCTCAGGATGGAAACTGAGTCATAGACATACAGCAACACATGTTGTTCTGTTGGAACGTTTTACAGATTCCAGTGGTAGCAGTGTGTAAGGCAGTTGTGCTCATCTGTGTTGTCAAAACACACTTGTGGAGTGAAAGGGTCAAACCTGTCAACACAACAAAATTGACCAATGGAGCTGCTAAATCGATTTCCATGGACTGTCGGAATCAAGTATCAGTGTTGTTGAAGACAACGAGCTGAAAAACATCACAGTACACTGGGGAATCCATCATATAAACCCTCTTGAAGAGCAGTAATTTACAAAATATACTATACAGCTTTGAAAAGGTGAGCAAGAAGTAATTTAATACATTTTCAATGTGATTAATTGTGATTAATCCAAGAATTTCATTGTGATTAACACAATTTAAAAAAATGAATTTTTTGACATCCCTACAGTCTTCACCTATAAAATCAATGTACCGACCCTACAAACAGGCTGCAGTGCAAACCTGAAAGATCACTAGTATTTTGACATTGACCATGTAGTGGTCAGACTGGAGGTCCTCACACATTCAGGCTAATGATGGCCTGGCTTTGGTCAGCACTGTGGGAGGTCGGTATTGAATACACACACTTGTGTTTCAACAGCACTGGGACTAGCAGAGAAATAGCTCCACTTTTTGTTTTCACAGCTCCTCACAAGGAAATGACACAGCATAAAACACACACACACACACACACACACACACACACACCTGTGTATCTGCAGGATGTGAACACTGTGTTTAATATAAAAACATGGAAACTCATCTCTGAAAGCTGAAGTGAAGGTCAAAGAGTGTGTGTTTGTGTATGTGTGTACTTGTGTCTCTGTGTGTACAGTATTTATGCTCAGGTTCATGCATGTGTGTGCTTGTGTACAGTAGAATTGAACATTTCTTCTGACCAGATTGGTACTTGCCCCTCCAGCAGATGCCTGCAAAAGTGTTGTTTTTGCACAAGTTTGGAAAGGACACACTCACGTGTACACACATGTTGTAGCGTGCTGAGCACGCTGCTACTTGTGTTGGTTAAAAAACAGGTTCAGCCACATGGCTGAATTACAGAAACCCAGTCAAACACTATAGCAGTGACAGACATGTTACATGTGTGCATGTGCTACTGTTTGTGTCCTTGGTGTTTAGTGATGTAACAGGGCCCTCCCTCTGTGGCTCAAATATAAAATACACACATTAAGAAGCTGATCTTAGGTCAAACATATTGAACACATGTCTGTATCTTTTCCTGTTTGCTTGCTCTAATAAGCAAGCCAGCAATTAAGATTAAAGAACAACACACTTCTGAATCAGGCTTATTCCCATTTTGAACTTATGTGTCACTGGTCTCATGGTGAATTGGTGATGCTTTTTTCAAATAGTCAAATTAGAAAAACTATACTCATAATTATTACATGCAGTATAAAAATAGTAACAAAGAAAATGCAAGAAATTTCCATAATATTAGAAAAAACAAAAGACTATGAATGCCCATAAAATTTCTCCCACAAATTGTGTAAAAAAATCAAGAAAATTACCACAAAGTTATTCAAAAAAGTAATAAAATTCCATAAACTCTATGAAAATTATCAAGAAAATATGAATAAATAAAATTAAAAGAAATGAAGGGGCTTTTTTTCAGAGGGTGAAATAAAACCTTTCTGACTAAAGGCCAGCTGACAGGCTCCTGGGTTTCAAAGGGTCAACTTTAAAACATCTCCCACATTTTTTTTCTTGTATCGTTAAAGGACAAGATGTCACTGCCACAAATGCACTACGGCCCTGCAAAGAATCTGTACTCTGTGTGAAAAGGTGTGGATGTGGATCACAAATGCGCACACACTCCACTTGTACATCTGGCTTCAGGTCTGTTGGCCTAGCTGCTCCCCTCAGGCATGACTGATCAGGAATGTACTGATCTGACCGCACCCTCTCTCTCCTTCAACCACTGGACACAGGCCTCCTGGGCGAATGTGTGTATGTGGGTGTGTGTGTATGTATGTGTGTGCAAGCAAGCCCTGCTCACATTACCAGACTTCATTTGTCTTGTAAACTACAGCAGCACTCCTCGCTCAAACTCTTTTCACACAACGGTACTGCTCCATTCCTTTTTCTTCCTCGCTCTCTCTCCTTGTGTGGTTCCCTGGTTGTGTTCGGTCAGGCAGACTAACAGAGACGAGGCCTCTCACCTCATTACTCTGCAGCAGAGAGAACAGGGGGAGTCTTCCACAAGAGCTGTGCACACACATCGTGTAGACACACACTGAGCTCAGTGCGTTCTCTTCCTCTTTAAAACCAGACTGGATGTTTCACAGATGTGACACACACACATGCACACACACTTACCCAACACAGATGCTCAAGAACCTCTAAAGTCACTGGCTGCTTTGACATTTTTGTTTGCTCATTGAGTGTGGGGTTTTGAAGCATGAGTGCATGTTTGTTATTTTTAATTTGCAGGTTTTCTGATTATATATATATATTTTTGCTAATTTTCTGATCATTTTCTTACAATTTTTGTTATATTATTTTCACTAACTTTCAGGTTGCCAAGTCTTGGTAATTTTCAGGCCATTTTCAAATCATTTTTTGCTAGTTTGCCAATAACTTTGTTTCCATGTTCTTAAAAAAAAAATGAAGTGAATTTGCTCAGGTTTCAACAGGTTAAATGCCAGTCTCAGTGGATGCTAACATCAATATGCTCTGGACCAGCACGTCTACGCACACACACACACACACACACACACATACATACATACACATCATGTGAATTACAGCTACTGCTTATTGAGCGCTTGGTGTCAGCTGCTGCCAGGGTTTTGGGTTAAGAGGTCAAAGGTCAACACCTGCTTCACCTTTTCCTTTGTCTCTGTGGATAAGCTGTAGTCACACATCAGTCTTGACACACACACACACACACTTAGACAGGCACAAACACACACTCCTATGCACATACACACAGAAGGGGTGCCAGAGAGTGGTTCTTAGCTAAGCTGGCAGCTTTTACAGCAGAATAATGGAATTTAGAAACACACACACACACACACACACACACACACACACACACACACACAAACACACACACACACACACACCCACACCCACACCCACACCCACACACACACACACACACACACACACACATGCACACACACAGACCTTTCTATGGGAATAACAGTCATAATAGTCCCTGGAATAACAGAGCACGTGGCCAGAGGAATGAAGGGATTTGTCTTCAAACCTGTGTGAATAGACATGGGTTGACTCAAGGGGTTTGGACTGGCTTAGTTCCTGTCTAACAAGTCCACAGGACCTCCCTGTGTGTGTGTATGTGTGTTTGCATCTCCCAGAAGAGGTAGTTCCACAGAGGCTGAATATATGCATTGATGTTTGAAATAGCAGCGTTTATCCTTGGCTAAAGAGTACTATCTGTGTACACATACATACAGACATGCTGTATTCCCCTCAGGCTGTGAGATAATTTTGTTTATTGTCTGTGGGTCGACAGTGAAGTGCCACACACACACACACACACACACACTCTCACACACTCACACACGCACTTTTCCAGCCCATTTAACCACATGGTAATAACCCAGGGCTACAAGCGGAACTGAAAAGATTACGCTCCTCAGTGGAAAATCAGTGTATTGGTGCTCCCTTGTGGTTTGAAAAAGTAATTACACATTAACATACAAAGCCGAGCAACTCTAAGATAAAGAAAGTCAAATTCAGTGCCATTATATAAGCTGCTGTGCTTTGTTTATCTTCCCATATATCTAATCAGGCTCTGACACTCACATCACTTACAGCTTGGACAAGATAAGACTAGTACTGGAAATATATCTAGCTTGCCAAGATTTGTTTACCTCTAGTGCTGTGACTGCTGCTGCAGGTATTGCAATTACTACTACTAAAATACTTTTTAACCCCTTAACCTGAGAAAATTCACTTTATACAAAATCCCAACAAAAAGGCAATGAGGAAAATGTTAAGATATGTCCTGAAAATTAGACACACACACACAAAATCTGTTAAAAAATACACAAAAAATAATAAGAAATAAAGTGAATTTCATTCATAGGGTGAGGACCCCTCAGTTTCTCAGGGTTAACACTTTATTATGGCCACCATCCTTGTTAATTTTAGCAACATAACACTATTGTAAGATTCTACAAAAGGCTTGAACCAAATGGGATAAAATCAAGAATAATCTGACAAATAGTTAATATCACAAACTGGGATTCACCAGACCCAAATCCAGAAGATACAAAAATGGCACATTTCAAGCGACCCTACATTAATATTCATGGCAATGTCTTTCCTTCTTGGTAATGTCATTGTAGAGGATGTGTAAGTGTAGAAATAACCCAGATCCTATAACCCCTGGGAGAATTCAGGGGCTCACAGTATCGCTCCACCCCGCCACCAGGTGGCTGTTGCTGGGCTACCGGAGCCAGCACGGCCCTGCCCTGCTTTGCCCTGCCCCCTAGAGGCATGTGGTTGCTAGGCAGTTAACCTGATAGAGGAAGGTTTTAATTGTGTGTGACTCACTTTTTCCTCATCCGCCTTGTCTGTCATCATCTGGATCAGTGATTTTTATTCTGCCTTTATGTTGTTTCTCATTTCCTTCTCCCATGACTGTTGCTTGCTCACTGACGACGCAAGTGTCAAGTATGTTCTTTATCATATCTGCATGGATTTATCGCGCTTGTGTGTGTGTTTGCATGTGTTTAATGTCGTCCATTTTACTGGAACCCCTCAAAACCAACGCTGGTGATCTTGCGGTCAACCTCACCGCACTTTTCCAACCTCCTCTCACTCTTAGTGGCAGTTGCAGCGCATCATACCACTAGATGAGGTTGGTGAATGGACTTGAGTGGCCATATAGGGGCTCAAATGGCTAATTAACACACAAACACACACACACACTGCTGATTTTCACTTTCTGGGTCATCAGGCCACTCAACACGCAACACAAACAAGCACTCAGACATACACAGCCACACAAAACACACCCCCATACCATCTCTCTCCATTCTAACACACAAAAGCACCGGAGGAGCCCCTGGGTATTACTGTCACCATGAGTGACACATCACCTCTCTGCAAAGCCTCATGGGAATCCGTAGAGGTGGCCTGCAGTAACACGGTGTAACCCTGTCAATCACATTTTTGCCACCTGGACTTGAGATAGCACAACACAATTTAATTTAGCTCTTTGTTCCCTCTTAGCATCGGTGCTCTTATCCTGAACATCACACTCACTATCGTAATGGCATCCTGGTTTAGTCAATAGAGCCGGTGACTGTGGGGCCAAAAAAGCTCCTCAATGTGTCAAAGCTGCTTGCATCATCACAGGACGGAGAATTAAACAGTTGAATTGTGCTGTACATGAAAACCTTTGGCTAATGTGTCATTGCATTTTCATCAGCAGTATCTGATTTTAAATGTACTGAATGAAGGAGTTCATCTGAAAAGGAATCTTTGATCATTTTTTAAATGAAGTCCCATGTTAGAGACTAGACTTACAAACTTCCTCAGTGTTTCAGCTGGAATGGTCAGGTGTATAATTGTGTGGGTTAACTCTACCTTTAAGCTGCAGAAGTAAAAGTAGGTCCTATAAATCAAAACCTGTTAGCTCTAGTATTATCTGTGTGAAAACTAAGCAATCTAACTAGCAGTCCTGATCA
Organism: Myripristis murdjan; assembly: GCF_902150065.1. Taxonomy (NCBI): domain Eukaryota; kingdom Metazoa; phylum Chordata; class Actinopteri; order Holocentriformes; family Holocentridae; genus Myripristis; species Myripristis murdjan. Next base: position 29,668,799 of record NC_044003.1, on the reverse strand, counting down.
TTCTGACCCCACATGGCAAATCTGCTAGCAAAGTCAACATTAGCTATTTTGGCATTAGCTAGGTAATTTTATACAGTAGTTATGATACCTCTGACTGGCAGGCTCTGACACATAACAAATGATCCATGTTTTATCTTCAGGTCTCTTTCTCTTCATGACCTGATTTGTGTATATCTGTAAGAGTTTTATTTTGTGTAAGTACAAAGTCTTTTTGTCCATTTCCTTCTACTGTTCTAACAGCAGACACTGCAAGCAATAATAATTATTGCAATTTATTTTTTGTTAGTAGTTTTTTCTCAATTTTTCATAGCAGAATACAGCTGAAAGACAGCATGACTTTGTCAGCTTTTTCTCATGCCACCATTACACCTGCTCTTTGTAATGGTGAGAAAGGTGGTGAAAAAAGCAGAGAGGGATAAGAAAATGATGAATATAAATTTTGTTAGTGGAGAGTAGACGGAGAGAGAAGAGGAGTCAGGAGAATTCACGATGTGGGAAAGACTTTTGGATACAGAACAGTAAAGCCAGTAACAGGGAAAGAGAGATATAATTGACAGTCAGATGTGCTGCCAGTGGAGGTGAAGGCTAAGCTCTGAGGTTCAGAGAGAGGTCAGGGTTCAGAGTTCACAGGGTTACAGGTCAAATACAGGTCAGTCTGTGGAGGTGACAGCAGTAGATAATCATGTCTGCTCTGGGGAGACAACAGTGTACATACTCAAGATAAGTTAATGATGTGATGCCACATCAAATGAAAGGACAAAACAACTTAGTGTAGTGTCAAATTTTTTCTTTTTGACACTACCTTCACTCCCCTCAGTTCTTATTCTTCATTCCATTTTGTGCATGTCTTGCCTTAACATCTGTTGTTCTTTAGTTTGCTCCACATGTAGAAGATAATATTGCTTGGAATTGCTTGGGTGTGGTTTTCTATTATAATTTTGAACATTTGGGACCCCGTCCAGAATATGTGTAACTATAGCAACAGCAGAAACATAGCAACCAGTGTCAACATACTGGAGTCTTTGGATGTATTTAGTATGGCATTAGATATTTCATTTCTAATAACGCTGCATCCAAACACATCAGCTGCATAAGTAAGAGCAGCAGCTTGGGGCCAATGTCATTGTGAGTGTTTTTGGAGGGATAGAAACTGAAGGAAATTTGGGAATTGAGGGGGAACAAAATTAAGATCACTCTGCGTTGTCTCGACAGTCCATAATGTTGTTAGCATGTGTTTCTTCCATTTCCTAAAGCTACAGTGTTTTGTGGTTACATTACATTGTTTGTTTTATCTCTTTCTCAACTCTCTCTTACTTTCCACATTTGTTGGGTATTAAAGGGATAGTTTGCCCATTTTGAAAAGTCTGATATAATTTCACTCTCCTCCCTGCTGTTATGTAGGGCAGCGATGGTGTTATCTTTCTTCTTATCATTACTGAGTGCTGGATACTGGGGGGATGCTCCAAATGCTAACCAAATATCCCTCCAGCTAATAATCTTAAAAGTAGCTGCGCTAATCCACTCAAATTGTTAAATAAAGTTTCATGATTTGTAGCAGAACCTGTACAGCCCAGAAATGGCTTAAAAATGCTTCCAAATTTCCAAATTAAATAAATAAAAAAATAAATAATATGATTACTTGTGCTCAGTAATCTGAGCGTAAGTAATCATCTGTCTGCTCAGTAGTTGTATGTACATTTTAGTTTCAAAAAACAACAAAGTTAAGGCAGTTATTTTTCAGGATGTTAGCTGGGGGGGAAGTCCACCTCAATGGCAGGAGGCTAACAGTTAGCATTTGGAGCATCCAGCCAGTATCCAGCACTCAGCTATCTTCCTCAATGAGAGGAAGATAGCACCAATACTGTCCTACAGAACAGCTAGGGGGGAAATAACATCACATTTTTCAAAATTGGTGTACTATCCCTTTAAAAGTGGACGTTGTAACTGACTGTTGACCTTGTATGTTCATTTGAATAAGGACAGTAATCCTGGTGTGGTATCAGTTCCATGAGGACGCTCTATCAGTGTGCTTTCACTGAACCATGAACAAAATGCAATGGAAAACCATGCTCTACTGTGAGCATGACATTTTAGTAGTGAGTGTACGCTCATGTGTGCATACAGTACACAAACACATTCCTATGTCAGGTGTGTGTGTGTGTGTGTGAGGAAGAGAGGCCCTCCTTTACCCTCCTGAAACCCTCCGGTCAAAATTCCAACACCTCCTGGAGGCTTCGGGTGCTTGTTATGTCCTTAAAACCGCCACCCAATGTAGAGCGCACACACACACACACACACACACACACACACACACACGTACACTCCAACTCCCTTTTAACAGGTCCAGTAAATGTGGGGTGCTGTAGAGGTAATAAAAGCCTTCCGTTGTGGTGTTACTGCACCCCTGCATTTTGCTGCCTCTGTCAGTGTGTTTTTCCTGCCTTTGACACACTGTAGCTGTATTTAGTGAGATCTGGGACTTGGCATGCATTCATAGAGGAGACGGTCAGCTAGTGTTTTTGCTGAAAATAAAACAATTGTGGACCACTGTATGCTGTCAATGCGTATGTGTACTAACTGTGTGCTTTTTATGTATGAACCCAGGTAGCTTTGTTTATCTTCCACTTGTATCTTTTCAAGTGTGACACACACACATGCACACACCAGCGTGTGTCATGGTCCGATTGCTCTGTATCGATGTCAGGCGCTGTCCTGTGATGTGTGATTGGATTACCGGGCAACCAGACCTCTCTGATGTCATCACCTGCTGCCTTTGCCATGCTAGTGGTGACAGTCAACATGTCAAGTGTGTGTGTGTATGCATGCATAAATGTGAAGTTTATATGAGCATGAATGCATTTGACAGGAGTTGAATGTGATGTTTATGTAGTTTTTGATGTATCGTTGGATGCGCCTCATGACTTTGCCTTTGTACTGTGTGAAATTACAGGATTATGTTTCACTGAGTTAGATATAGTATCTTGCTAATCAGTAGGTGCAGGGGAGTGTCACAAACACTCCATTGTTTTCTGCTCTGTTTGATGTTTTAGAAGTTGCTTTTCTCTAGCATTTCGCAGAAAGTCCCTGGTGTAGGAGTATCTGATGTATAATTCTGTATTTGAGGTCTTTTTCAACACGTGTGCGTATCCGTTTTGTTTTTGAGGCCTAATAGCCTTTAGCCATATCTGATTTCATATAAATAACCCTATGAAACCTGAGCAAATTATTTTGGTTTCTTTCAAAACCTATGGAAAAAATGCGATAAGCAAATTCAGCTATAAAGTATATGAAAAAGTTTTTTAAGAAATAGAAGTCGGGCTGACCTGAATGCTATGAAGCTTCGATTGTTGCCATTGCAGTTGACTGTAAAATCAGTATTCGAATACTTTATAAAATAAAACATCAGGGAGTGTGCCTCACAGAAGCAGCAGTGTGCCTCACAAAGGCTGGATGCAGAGTCCATTCTCCGTGAAGCCATCTTCACCACTTGGAGCAACATTCCCACTAGCCTCCTGGAAACACTAGCATCAAGCATGCCGAAATGAATTTTTCAGGTGATTAACAAGAAATCTTTTTTGCCTTTGCCATCAGGAGGTCATGACAGTGTGGATACCTGACAGAAAATGACACTGAATCCACATTTTTGCCAAGATTTGGGCTTTTAAAGGCTGTGGTCTTAAACTTTTGATCAGCTGATGAACAGCCTATTTCAGTTTAATGGTTGTTTGCAATAAATTGCTTACTCAACTCATTTCTTCTTTTTGCATTTTGAAGCTCTACTTAGAACCTTCTTAAGATCCAACAGTGCAAAATGTAAATTCTTGCCATTTCTCAACTGGTCTTAAAATTTTGAATTTTGAGTATAGTGGCATGCTCCTGCCCAGCAGGTCTGACCCCAGATTCAGATCCTCCGTATGTCGCTCTCAGAGACAGGAGACGTTTGCTGCCCCATCAAATCGGTCTGTGTGCTAGCGTGTGTAACTGACAGGAACGCAAACCCCTCTGGTGGTTGATATAAGCTATCATTGTTGTATTGTCTGTTTTCACCAGAACATAATGTCCACTGAGAAACAGAAGAAAGCAATTCAGGGCAGATAATTTATGTGGGACTGCTGGAGCACGAGTCCCTGGTATATTCTGCTGTAGCTCGACAAACTCGCATCTGTAGTGACCACCTTGTACAAGACCCCCCAAACAACCTCCCACCCCCTAGCACCACCTCTCCCTGGTGTAACAAAACCTCAGATAAAAACTATCAAATTATTGCTGCCAACGTTTGGAACCCCAAAAACAATTATTCAGGATAGCCCTGATTACAAGAAAACTGTTTACAATTATAGAAATATATATTTAAATGTCAGATCAGTGATACTGGATTGAAGTCAAAATTATTGTGTTTAAATGCTTGTGAAGTATTTTACCCTTTGAAATCTGAGCAAATTCACTTGATTCCTTTCTTAAACATAGGAAAAACAGTCATGGGCAAAATTAGCTACAAATGACCTGAAAATTGGGAAGAAATTAGTAAAAAGGTACAAGAAAATTACCAGAAAATTACCAAATAATTGAAGGGGAAAAAATTAGGATATTGACAAAAAAATAACAGAAAATTTACTAAACATTACTGAAAGATGGAAAAGATAATTACCAAAAAATGAAAAGAAATCAAATGAATTTTGTCAAGGGGGTTATTAAAACCTTTCCGAATAACAGCCTGGCCTCCTAGGTTTCAAGGAATTAAGCTTTAAATAGCCCAGTAGCTTAGTTTTTCATTGCATATGTCCTGTCTGGGTGTCCCATATCGCACATTTAAACAGCATAATGTTTAGAGTTTGCACCATTCCACTGCTAATCAACCCCTCCTGCTTGCGATGGGGCAGTCCTGCTCTCACCAACGTGTCACTGCTGAGCTGACCATTCACACTCTCGTGGTACTGTGTTTGGAGCCTGCCGAGCTCCGTGTTGGAATTCACCTTGGTACATCTTGAATTAGCTTTTAGATCAAATTACCATACATAGTGCTCCACCATGGCAGGACTTTTGGACCCCGTTTGATCACTGAGGGGGAAAAATGACTCTGATGTGATAATATGCTCATATGGGCTTACTTTGTGCTACCATTGACACACAGCATAATTCTTTATTTTATTCCCCTAAGAATACAGTATATTGAATCAAAACATTTAAAATCAAAGGTTTTTGTTCAAAACTTTTGTTATATTTATATACGTTTTAAATAGTTTCACGTGTGGCTCTTATCACTGGAACAAATGCTGATGCTGATAAATATGCGCATGGCCAATATGCACAAGACATATTTTTGCTTCAGTAATTTCCTTGCTTCCCTAATGCACTCCTTATAAGTTCGCACCTCTGAATTCAAGGTGTAAATTCCGCATATCCATGTTCTTTTTGTTCAGAAATAACTGGAAACAATATTTCAGACAGCATCTGAAGGCAGCATCTGCTTTTATTGTAATGATGCAGAAAAAGTGCATAAAATCATGGACATAATGGTGTAAACATTGGATTTTTGGATGCACAGTGCCGTTGTTGGACTCAAAACATGTGGATTGTGTTGTATAAAGTGTTTGAAGGAATTTACAGTCATTTTATGATCATTTAATTAGGGTATTGCCATTCATGTCAACCAGCCAAAAACTGGGACACACAGGCCAACAGAAACCTGGAATCACACCCTTGTATACAAATTAACCAACAGATAAAACCAACATATCAGTTGAAACCTGTCGATATGCAGCCATGCCAAGATATCAGTGTTCATCACTCTTTGCTACTTTACTGACTGTAATAGATAAAACCAGTCGATTATTGATACTACTGTTGTTTCTCTGTGTGCAGCTTTGAGAGAATAAACACAAGAGGATTTGTGGAGTGGTAGTGAGGATGTGGTTGAAGTAATGCTAACCTCTCATGGTAACCTTTGACCTTTCACCTCCCTTAGGGGATGAGCGGCACTAAAAAGGCTTTTCTTCCTGGAAAGCAGAAATCAATAGACGAAGTCCCTCGTGTCTGCTGGTATATTTGACACTTAAGCAGAAGTAGAAAAGAGAACGGGAGCGGTCAACCCGGATATGTCCTGCATGAATACATGTGGGTTTGGACAGCAGGAGATTCCAGTAGGATTTAATTGCTCATTCATTCATCCAATAAACACATTAGGATATGCAGGTTTTCATTGTAGGGTGACTCCACTCTTGGTCTGTTGGCTCTCATCCAGAAAAAGCCTCAAATGGCCTTGTCCTGTGCTATTTTATTGACTAGTTTTTCATCTCCTCTCTGTCTATACTTTAATCTGCCTCTTTTTTCTTGCTGACCCCTTCATGTCTGCACAGGAGAGCGTCACACTGGTTAATTATTAAAGCACTGTGGCCTTTGGTTTCATCGGTGCAGACAAAGGTCCACAAGCCCTGTGACTGTGTGTGTGTGTGTGTGTGTGTGTGTGATTTACTGTAGCTGATTTGCTTATTGCTTGTAGGTTAAGCCGGGACACAAGTGGCAGACAGAAGATGCGATTGCCCCCGTGTGTAAACAGCAAGTGCTGACACAGTAGTTTCCCCCTGTGTGGGGAAAACAAAAAGGAGGCCAGGGACCTGAAGGAGGGCTCAGGTGTGAAGGTCTAGGTTTACATTTGATCCTAGCCACAGAATCAACTTGGAATCAACTTTCAATAATGTAATGGCTCCTCAAAGAGAAAATAATGCTTTGGATCTGTGTCTAAGAAGACAAAACATCATTCAGTTTTCCATATTGAGGTTAATCAAGGTTGTGAGAAAATAAATAGGAAGGAAAGGTACCAACTAAGAGTATGCACACGCACACCACACACTTACACATAATGCTGGATAATTGCCACACCTTGGTAATGACACACTCCTTCAGCAGTTACGCTTAGGTGGGAAAACTCCACCTCCCTAACACACTTTTGGCTCCTCATAACTTTTGTTTTTGTCCCTGAGGGCCTTGTTGTGCTATTTTAACCTACTTAAAACTAGAGTATTTAACATTTACCACACAATATCAAAGGAGTTCACACAATGATGCTTAAACCTGTCACTCACAAATAAAACTCCCCGTGTTTTGCATTATTGCTGACATCTCAAACCTGGTGTCTGTGGCACCATTCGTGATGAGTTTTATATTAATGACACAATCTAAAACTCATCAGTTTCTACATAATTTCAAAATTTCTTGTATAATTTAAGTCATGGTATCTTGTCTGATGATTTTGTGGTTTTCTTAGAGTTTTTTGCCTTTGCATGTGAAGACTGAAACCCAGAGGTGTTTTTTCAAGCAGCATTTTACTTATTTTACTTCCAAAAGAGGGAGACAAATCATACAGAACTGAAAAGTACAGTAGCTACATATTGATTAACAAAGTTTCAAAAGCCCTTATGGCTAATAATGTAAACCGTTTCATTGTTACAGTTTCCCCAAGTGTCTTTTTGTCTGAAGTGAATGAGTGAATGGATAAAAGCAAGTGACAGCTATGGAACAGGTTTCTGTGTACATCATAGAAAACAGCAAGGAACAAACTCATGAACAAAACAAACTCATTAAAGGAGAAAATTATGTGCAACATCCATTTTAGCTTATGTTCAGTGCCACCTTAGGCCATTCTGTTTGATGTTTAACCAGTCCCCTCCACCGCCAACGGTAGAGTGACTGATCATGTTAGTAGGGTGTTTGGGTGTCTCCAAGTCTTGAAATGTCTTAGGAAAAGTTATCTAAATTCAGTGCCTGTAGTAAAAGTCTTAAAAAAAGGTGTGGCAGTCCTCTATTTCATTCTAACTGGAATTAAAAAGGTCTCAAACAGCCTTCACTTTAACTTGGTGAACACACTCTGGTTAGAGAATGCAGAGTAAGGCCTACAGAAGAGTGTGTTTCACTCTAATGCAAGAGAGACAGGGAGGGATCAACAAGAAAAGAAACAGGGGGATAAGAGAAAAACAGAAGGTGTGAGGAAGGGACGGAAGAAAAGAAGGAGGGAGGAGTGGTTGCCATGCCGGCTAGCAGATGAAGGGGAGGAGCCGAGGTCGAGGATCACAAGAGAAGAGAAGAGGGAGGGAGGGGACTGACTGGCTCGTGTTACAGCACCGTGGCCACTAGGGTTGGGCGTAATCCTAACCCTGTGCTCATACACACAGAGATTGTCAACTCTTATACACATTCTGGACGATCGACCAAGAGTGGAGCAGAGAGCGCAGGGGGAACCTCACCAACACTTACTTTCAGTTCAGACTGGAGTGTGTGTGTGTGCAGCAGGTGAGGGCTGCACACCATCCCTCCCTCCTTCCCTTCTTGTTTTCTTGCTTTATCACTTGTGCCATTCAACTGAAAGGAGATCCTGACGGCTGCCACCACTTGGATTTTTTTTTTCACACCATCCACCTACTTGTCAAGCCTCCTCCCCCCGTTTTATCATGACGACGCACCAGTTTAAACCCGTGCACTTTGACATCAGGGAATTAGCAAGGAAGAGGAGAGGGATGATGAAAGAATGATTGACAGACCACATAAAGTTGGATACAACTGTGTGCAAACCCGGCGCTGTGGTATCACCTTCGTCACCTGGCATCTACTCTCACACACACGGCATAGAGGGGCTGCATTTGGAACTTGTGACGGGAGATTTCCACATGCCAGTGTGTGAATTTGCGTGTAGCCTCATCATCTTGGAATAGACCCAGGGACGTAGCTGATTTGTGCAGACAACTACAGACAACAGCAACACTCATGGGCACACATGGCTGTGAACGTCCATCCCATTGGCTTGTTATGACAGAAGAGTAACCTAATGTGATTAGTAAACCTCTCTACACAAAGAATATTACAACCAACACGTGTGTGTATGTCTGTGTGTGTGTGCCGAAGAGGGGCGGTGATTTTCCAGATCGCTGGATTGCTTAATTACCACTTTGGGTTTGGGAAGCATGCCCGGAGTGTTTGAGCACAAAGGAAGAGAGGAAAGGAATGGAGAGGCAATGAATTAGCCTGTCTTTTGGCTCATGATGGAGAGATGAAATGAAGGGGAGAGAGACCACACGGGTCACAGTCATGATCTGGAACTGTACACCAGGGGGAGAAGACAGGAGAAGGACTAGCAGTAAAGTTCCTCCTCCAGCTGATTTGATACTGAATGTGGAGTCAGAATAGTTTGAAATTATGGCATTTGTGTTCATATCTGGAATCTGGCATTCAATTTGCAAATGCTTGGAACATCGATTTCTGATCTTGTTTCTACGTTTTCTGAAAACCTTGAGATCTAAGGATTATTTTCTCCCATCCAATTAGAGGAAATTAGAGCAGTGTGATCCTTCATCCTGCTTTTCTCAGACTCTCTCACCTGGAATGAGAATGAGGGGGGAAAGGAGGTCCAGTTCATTCCGTAAGGAGAAACCAGCGGGGCTGTCCCGGGCCCTCAGCTGGCTCAGTGTCTCCACATTGTCCCGGCAGAGCAGACGCATCTTCCGCAGCCAGAGCGAGCTCCACACTGCCCACGATCGTCACACACACTCGCGCACACACCTCTATGCCAACGGGGAGGGGGAAGAGGATGATGATAACTGGGTGTATGAGCCACAGCACAGAAGAGGTGAGCACAGAAGGAGAGAAGGACAAAGGAAGAGAGTCTTCTCTCTTGAAGGTATCTTGCAATAGGTGCACACCATTTTGACAGGTGTTGAGGGTATTTGGCCAGATTGCATTATTTAGTCCAACTCTCTTGGCCATTTGAATGGATTTCCATTCTCTCTCTCTCTCTCTCTCTCTCTCTCTCTCTCTCTCTCTCTCTCTCTTTGTCTCTCTTTGTCTCTCTTTGTCTCTCTCTGTCTCTCTCTCTCAATCAGGAAGTCAGTGAATGGCTTGTTTACATGCACAGACAAAGCAAGAAGTGGGTCACTGTCTTTTTATGGCCTCTTGTTCTCCATCTCCACATCCGTGGCAGTTCCGGGTTACCACGGGCGGTGAACAGGGGGTGTGCACGGTCAGAAGGGATGTGAGGGGTTGGGGGTCAAAGGGCACTTTGTGTGCACCCTAGGTAAACAATGACGTGGCTGGCTGGAAGCAGGTGATGTAACGGCCGTGGTGATGTCAGAGGCTGGTGGCGATGTGGGCATGTGGTGTGGTGACAGGGAGAGGCCGTGTGTGTTTCCTCATCGCATCAGTCCACATGGTACAGATTCAGCGATGATACTATAGAACAGACTTGTAGAATAATACCACATTTCCTTGTCGTGTCTAGTTTGTATCAGCAAGGATCTTGTCTTCACTGAGGTAAGAATACCAACTTTATTGTACGTAGGTGCTGTAGAGTTTCTTGATTAACTTCATTATATATTGATCAGTTCATTCATTTCGTGTGAGTGTCAGTTCAGTGATGTCAGTGGGCCACTGGGGACACTGTAACTGTAGCCCAGCCTTTACCTGAGAATGGAAAACGACACTGGCACTGTACTAAAGTGTTCACCTCATTAACGCTCACCTGGACCTCAATATACCATAAAAAAGTTTTGAAAATTTACATAAAAATGATTATTCAGAGAGAGAAATAGAACTTTTCTAGAATAAGGCTCCTGGTTTTCAAATAGTTAAAAACAACAACAACAAAAAAAAAAACAGCCCTCTCATCCTCGCATTACAAATCCTCAGAGCCTGAAATGCAGGTTAATTATGCCATTTCAAAGTACATCAAGTGTGTGACATCTTCATATCAGTACTGTAGTGTTGTGGATTTTAACAATAAGTGCTCCACCCTTTAAAGTTTTAATAAGTTTTTTTATGAAGGCTATTGTATCCATCACTGTAATCAAATAGTTAGGGAGTGTGGTGGGGGATATTCGAGTCTTAAACCTAGGTTTGAAATTCAACCCGACAACCAAATATCGAAGTTGTTGAATAGTTGGAATCAAACCAATGCTCACCTGCATGTGTTTGTGTGTTTCTGCCTTCAGATGGAGGCTCAGGCTGCAGCATTATACCCTGTGTGTGACTGTGTTAACACATGAGGAGACAGGGTCAAGTTACCCGACCATAAGTAGCCATTTTGTTGCCTCGTGGGAACATGGAGCTTAAACACTTCAGTCCCTCAACTGTTGTTGTCGTTCATTGCATCTCTCTATCCTCCCTAGTCACTCTTTCACCTTTGAACCTGTCTCTCTGCCTTCCTAAAACAGATCAGGGCTGCACATGTCTGACATGGTTTGAAGTGTTGACATTTTTCTTAGAGTCAATGGTTAGAGGCTGTAAGGCAAGCAAAGATGAAACGGTCAGTATTTTGGAGCCTCAGTTATCAAATCCAAGACCTACACTTACTACACCAACTTGTATAGAACTGGAGTTGACATTTTTAAACCTTTTGACACACATAATCATGTACATTTTCAAACCCAGCCATTGTCATGTCTTGAAATGTCTCAACAAGTCTGACGATGTCTTGTAAAGCAGCAAAAAGAAGAATTCAAAAGACCAGCTTTTTCAGCTGTTTTGCAGTTTGTTTCAACTCTTACATTATTAAGAGGACAGACCAAAGAAAGACATAGTCAGAATTAACTTATTAAATTTGTACCAAAACAGAGAAATGGATGTGATTGTGGGAGAAAACTTGTGGGGGAAAATGGTCATCATGACTTTTTAAAAAAATTTTAGTTTTTTTTTCCCCCAATACTTAAACTGATTTTTATTTTTTATTTTCATTGATGATTTCTACACAGTTTCCTGAGGAGTTGTCCCCTATCCTTATCATTTCTGTATGATTGTGTGTTCAGTGCATGCAGTGGTGTTCATGCACATGTCAAGTGCTGCTGTCTGAGCCCATCTTTATATATCAAGATGTACTACATTCTATGTTATTCCTTTGATTTTATCTCATATAAGAAGATCACCCAACCTTGTCCACATTTGTTCCCACAATATTTTCATAACAACACGTAGTCTTTGCCAGGTAACTGGACTTGTGACAAAACACTTGTATTCCAGCATTGGCTGTCTCTCAGTGTTAATTTAATGATCTGATATGTTTGAATTTCTACATTGATTATCTAGTTGGTAGGTTCAGAATCCATATTGATCAGTTCTCATCGGAGATAATGGATCATTCACTTATTACTTTTCAAAAGAAGGAAGGAAGAAGTGTTTATTGATTGGGTGATATTAGGCTTGGAGAATGAGGGTACGCATTAGCAGATGAAAAATGTCTTTACTAGCTGGAGTTGTATTGACAACTGAATAAAGTCAAATTATTGATGGATCATTAATGCCCTTCTGTGAATATATTCAGATAGTCAGGGCCTCTCCCTCACCTTTTTTATTATTTTTTTTATTCTTTCTTATGGTCTTCTTATTCACATGCCGTCTCTTCTTTCCTTTACTGATCTGACACGTTCTTTCTTTCTTTCTTGTTCTATTTCTGTCATACACACAGTCTGTCTTTTTATAGGATATTCTAGGCTTGAGACCGAGTCAGAGACAGGTCAACATAAAGCCGTTCCATCCATAACACACACACAAGCATCATGCAGAGGAAACCTCTCATAAGAATCTCTCTCCAGTTCGTCTCTTCTCTTTTTATAACATCTGGACTTGCTCCTCCACCACTGCCAGGACTCCATTACAAGACACATGGGCGGCCGCGCACGGTGCCTGTGTGCAAATATAGCCCATAATGAGTGCCTGTGGCCCTCGTGGCTCCCTAACCGGCAATTTTGACGCGGTCTCCCTGGTGACCAGTTGGGTGTTTGCTCAGTTACCAAGGTAACGGTGTGCGAGTGCAAGCGCTTTGGTGCGGTTCGGTTTGACCTTCCGATTGAAACGGCGCTGAACCAATCATGTGTGAGACAGCCGTCTGGTACACAAGCTGCCATTGGCTGTCCAGATGAACGGTTAGCAGGCTTGATGTTGAGTAACAATGATGAGTCGTTGTGGACAGAAGTAAATTACCACTGTTGTTTAACTTCAAAAATACAGTTTCATTAGATGATAATTTAGGCCAGAGGTTAACAGAATTGGAACCAAATTGAGAGAATTCACCACAACAATGCTGTTTGAAGACTTTTAATGTTTTCATCAAGCAGCCCTTCATCTGGATCTCAAAAGCAATCAGCACTTACAAGCAGGCATATTGATTGATTGATTAATTGTTTTTTTTTTTGTTTTTTTTGTTTTTTTTTTTCGTGTCATGCACACAAAAGTGCCCAACCCACATAGGATTACCAGACACCACAAATATAGTTGGAATGGTGAAACTGAAACTTATTTACAAAATTTCAGATTATTATATAAACTTGGTCTTAAACAACATACTCTGCCTTCTCTCCCAAGTTTGGCAAATAAAGTCCGCTACAAAAAATTCCCCTCCTGAAGCATAACTTAAGCAACTGACAGAAAAGGAGGACATTTAATTAAACAGTACATTCCTTACATCCTCATAAAGAGGGCAAAACTCCCCCCCAAAAAACCTCTCAATGTCACCCAGCTCACCTTGGTATATATAACACATATATAACATGTGTCACACACTGATCAAGGTGTTTGACTTATAGACCATCAATATTAAAATACTCTAATACTATAATAATGAATAAGTCAGTTATTGAATAAATATGTCAGGAGATAGAATCAGCAAATGTGGAATGGCCAATTTAGTCCCACTTTTAAACAGGCAAAGATGGATGGCAAAAAGATTTATTTGTTAGAAATTGTACTGCAGGTGAGAAATGCTTTTTGTTCCTGAAGACCCAGAGGGAGACGGGTCACAGGCCTCTAGGTGGCGACAGTGAGCTAACCGTGAGAGGATGATGGAAAGTGTTTATCATACTGCTCTATCATCTGTCCACTCCTCCCAAACCTTTGAATCCCAAACATTTTGGCCATGACTGCTCTTAAATCTCTCCAGTTGAGCTCTCACTACTACTCAGTTTTTCTCTTTCTTTCTCTCACCAGCACACACACACACACACACACACACACACACAAAATAACTGGACCAATCTTCGCAATCAACCTTATTGATTCCCCACTAGGTTTACATGGAGGTATATCTGAATCAATCAGGGAGATGGCATGTTGGCGGCTCTGGAAGGCCATGTCAGATAAAGATTGGATAGTCAGGCCCCGGCCAGGCTGCAGAATCCCCTTATCCCACTATCTGCTTTGAGACATGAAGGAGTGAGTCTGAATCGCTGTCTGATACAGAAGCTGGGCTTTACGTGGTTATTTTGCTTCCTGTTTGTGTGTAACACTCACCAAGATAAGAAGGCAAATATCTAAAACACGTAAATGAACTTGGTGACTCTGATTCTGATTTGCTGAAATGTCCATTGCTGGCAAATATGAGTGTACCATGTTAACACATAGGATGATAGAGAAAATTCCACAAGACTAAATATTAAATCTGTAGGTCTGTGTATCTTTGCATATCATATTTGTGTACAGTTGTGTGTTTGTGTCTGTGTGTGACATGTGTTTCTATCAGTTTTTTCTAATAACATTCGACACTTTATATAGGGCAGAAACATACTGACCTAAATATTAACTATACATTGCTGTACCATTGGTATGCTAGCCAGAACCAGAATTGGGTCCCATATTATAAAATGTCATTAATGTGGTGTTTATGAATTTAGGTTGTATGAACGGCTTTTGGGGGCATGTGAGATGCTTAGTGAAATTTGAGAGGATTGAGATGAAACTGCAGTGTTGCATAACGGCCTCTTTTGGACTGTCTCCTTGACTTTGGACCAGTAAGGGGTTGGACTCATTAACATTCTACACACTCATGTACAGAGATGCTCATCACCATCATGTAGTATGTCTGTAATTCCAGATTAGCAGATGATAATTCGCCGTAGGGGGGGAATGGTGCAATGTTTAAACCAGCGAGACCTCATTAAAAGACAGACATGGAAATCTGGTGATGTGGCCTACAGCCCAGGGCACACGCACACACACACACACACACACACACACACACACACACACACACGTACATATGAATACTCACATGCATGTACTTACACACACACACGCACACAGTAGTTTTTGTCAAAAGAAATAGATATTTAGTCTTATAACTAATGTTATTTATAGTTTTCCACTGTCTAATCAGTTTTCTCTTCTGTTTTCTATGTGCTGATGACAACGATGTGGACCTCATTCAGGTAAGTCTCATGTTTTTCACTCTGACCCACATAACCACCTCTGCAGCAGCTGATCCCAGATCAGACATGTGCCACTGCAGAAGCCTACCACACATCACAGTAACCCATGTTTAAGTGTATCACCAGCTACTTTTTTCTCTTTTAACTCTGGAAACAAAGCTTTCCCCCCAAAAGCCACATGTTTGACGTACATAACCTGCTGCTGGGGGGTTATCCATGAATAGCCTGGCTCTGTTATGAAAAGGGGAGATATTGTGAACATGATTTCAGTTTGCAGGCGATAGAAGACCAGGGCTTACATTGATAGGCTGTTGTCCCAGCACAAGCTAGAGAGCACCTCGAGAGCTTAATAACAGGTTTAAAAACACTTCTATGGGACTTTTTTTTTTTTTTTATGGATAAAGACGGCAGCAGCTCATTTTTTCCCACCAACCTTACATGACAAGCCAAGGCAAAGAGTGTAAAAAGTATAAAAAGAAAGGCCAAACAACCCTCACAGTACAATCCATTCACTCCCAACCTTGTTCCCTTACCACCCAGGAATCTTATAATCATTATAAACACAGAACAGTTGCCATTCAGCAGCATCAAAATTAAACAATAATGTTAGTTTCCTCTATCACCCATGATGCTATCCACATAAATTCCCATGAATATACTCAAAATATGTATATATAAACTAACCAACCAAAATAAACATACAGTTTATGTGTATACTTTTAAAGACATAAGTGTGATAAGTAAATATAGGAATAAATAAATGAATAAGAGGGTTACCTACAAATATTTATTGTAAACTACTGATTTTGTCGATTTGATATTTTGTTGTCCTAGTAATAAATCTGTTTTAAATGTGAAGCCTGACTAGGGCAATTTTTCCAGTTCCAGGTACTTTTGCTTTTGCGTGACTGATGATCAGTATTATGGTAGCTAAAATGAGCTTAGCTCTTATCTGCTTGTGTCATATGGAGGATCGTGTGTTGACACTGAGCTCTGCACAGTAACGCCGTGTTTGTGCTGTCCTGGGTTTGTTAGCAGATGTACCGTACACTGAGCTACTGCCTGATAAGATCCTGTCTTTGTTGACGGAGTACTGGGTCTTTGATGTGATATGAGCCTCATGATTGTCTTTTATCCATAGTCACACTGTATTTTAGGAAAGGCCAACAGTAATCAGTTTGCATGCCTCTGAATGCTTTCTTCCCATCCTAGCTTGAAGACGTTCCAGGAATGCTGTTATATAGCTGACCGTGACCTCTGACCTCTCTGTGAGGGGAGATAACTCAAAATGGAATTTCCCTACAGGGCACAATTAAATATAACATTATTATTTAAATGCTTTTATCAATCCCTACATATGTGTTTGCTCACAGCGAAGGTTTTTATGGTGTAGGTTAACGGCTATTTTGAATGAAGCAGTATCCAATAGAGGTTGAGAAGTTAGATTTTATCATCTGGTTAAGTGGTGGCTATGCTGGGCTTCAGTGTGTTTTTTAATTGTCAATTATATTCAGGGTTGTGTTTTTTTGTGGCTTGCTCATTTCACTCACTCACTCATGCGGAAGAGCTCCTCATCTCTCTCTCTCTCTCTCTCTCTCTCTCTCTCTCTCTCTCACACACACACACACACACACACACACACACACTAGTCAGCTAGTAATTGGTGGTGTCTGGTTAAGGCATACGTGTCATATCCTGCAACCCGCACCAGGCTGGAATTAATATAGAACTAACCCACGCACGCACACACACACACACACACACGCACATATGCACATATAAATAAAAATTTCAGGCATTGGAAGTTTAAAACACTTCCAATGCCAATGTCAAAATAGCCTAACGCAAGGGCATTTCTACTTGTGTTCTAGGGCTGTTGTCCCCAACCACCGGTCCGCGGCCTGGTATCGGTCCGCAAGACATTCCACACCGGGCCGTGCAGCCCGACTGTGTAAAATAACATTAACCAAATTCTCACTCTCTACTTGAGTGATTGAGTTGCTGTAAGTCACTCTGACCGAGGCTTTTGACTCCCATAGACTCCAAGTCTTATGCTAAGCTAACATGAAATGCTACCCATAGGAACCGAGACACTGGATGTACAGAGGTGAAAATGGTATTCTGGGTAAATCTGAAAATCTCAAAGTTTTGTTTGAAAAACAGTTTCACACTAAGGGCTCTATCTTTCACACTTGCACTACCCGTTGCCACTACCCGCTACCCATGAATTGCGCATTTAGCAGCTTCCGCTATCCCTAAACGGTATCTTGCACCCACGCTACCCGCTATACATTATGCCAACTCCGTTATTTGCGCCTGGAGGTGTGTCCGTGGGCGTGTTTATGCACTTTCCCTACAATTGCTATTTTGAGCACACACTTTAGGGAAAGCGGATAGCGGTTGGTCCTGACCACCTGCTATCCCATTTGGGCTTTTACAAGAGCGCGCCCAGGCGGCTTCAACGCGTGTCCACTTGGACACATGTGGACGTGCACATGCGGCTCCACCTCCCGAATAAAAAGCCACCTTGCTTTAGCCTCAGTTGAAGCCCTGAAAAAATGGCAGAGATAGTACTAAATCGCGACCTTCCTCTCTTCATCACAGGTTTCGGTTTGAGGATTTGGGATAGCGCAGCCTGCCCTTAAAGGCGATGGCACCTGGCACACTGATTGGTTTAATTGGCGTAACGCCCAAAACATGCCTATGCATAATGTAACGGATAGTACAAGTGTTTTAGGGATAACAGCAGGTGTGCAAGATAGAAACTTTTGCTGGGGAACGCCTCTTACGCGATGCTAAATCCCCAAATAACGGGTTTAGGGACTCTGACGCAAGATAGGGCCCAAAATGTGGAATTAGCACTGTTGGAGTTGGCTTTGCTCATTCACGCATATGCAAGCTTTCTTCATCTTTGCTACTTTATTCTCTAGTCTCTACTGTTAGTTATGCAAGTGATGGCAAACGGAATTTTTGTGGAGGAAATACTGGGCAATATTTTAGGATCATTTTCCTTAAAACAGCAAAAGAGAGTTCTTGCTGCTCTGGCAATAGGAAAAAATATGTTCACTCGGCTATCAAACCGTGTCAACTCTGAAAGTGCTATCACCATATTCGTGTTAAACTGCTTTTTAAACAAAACTTTGAGAATGGAGACCATAGCCAGTGTTAAGAAAAGGCTTTAATGATTTCAAAAATAATTTTCTTAGTGGCATTTTACATTGTCCCTGGCAGGCTGTTAGTGAAACTAACTTAACACCTGGCTAGCCATGGAAACTAGAACACATCCTAGAACCGAGCTAGGGCATCTATGACATTATTGCAATATTAGCCGTGTTATGTGGTCTTTATCAAACTCATTTATTCATCAAGTTTAAATAGGTTAACAAAGTCCCCCTCCTGCTGCCCAAACTAGCTGCTACCACACTGAGCCTGACGGTTGTTTCCAAACCTACAGTATGTGTGGCTTTTAGTTTTGTGTAACCTGTGATCACTTAGTTTAGATAGAAGCTAAAAGTAAAATGAGGTTCTAAATAAAGCTATTCCCAAGCACTGTTTTATTTATCCTGAAGTGCAGCCTGTGTAATGGGGTTTTAGTGGTTTTTACCTTTAAGCTGTTAGTCTCAGTGGCCAGCTGTGTTTTTGCAATGGAAGAGAAAGCCATTACAGAACCGCATTGGAAATCAATGGCCATCCAGTCCTGAGTAAGCCAAATTTTATGTTGACACACTTTGTGCACACACTGTCACTCTTTGTTGTCATTGTCTGTAGTTTTTTTGGCACTTTTGGCATGTACATGTGTGTGTACATATCTATCTCTATCTATATCTTTCTATCTATCTATCTATCTATCTATCTATCTATCTATCTCTCTCTCTCTATATATATATATATATAGATAGAGATAGAGATAGATAGATAGATAGATATAGATATCTATATCTATCTATACATAGATAGATATAGATAGATATAATTTCTATATCCCTCTAGTGCAGTAAGACAGAATAATCAGACCCTGACCTTTGCACTCCATTTTGGTCGCCTGTAATTGTGGCGATCTCCGAATTGAAGCTTCCTCTACTGTTGTGCTCAGTGCAGCCGGCCCCAGGAGCATCAGCAGTGCCTAAATGCTAACCCAACCCATGCACAGGGTGTTTTGACTCTATGCCTCTGAGATACTGTTTCCACAGTCTGGTAGTGAGTCAGTAATTTTGCCTCTCACGTGACGCCTCCGGTCATTCAGAATGGCCAACGTGGAGGGTTTGGGATGCACAGAGCCCCCGGCTGCCTCTGATAACAAGCAGTTGAATTGTGGGGGATTAAAGCGATTATATTTGATCAGGGCACAATGGATCAGCCTCAAGCCAGGGCCCCCCTGCCTCACGCTGAACTGCTGACTGCCCAAATTCACTACAATCACAATCCTCCACAGGCTCACGCCCTGTAAAGTTGTATTTGTTTTTGCCTGCCCCAATGAGTGTATAAGTCTCTGTATATCCATGTGAAAGTTTTCTTTCTCTCTCTCTGCGTGTGTCTACATTTCTATACAGCATATGTGTGTGGGTGTATCTGTGTTAAGGAGACCAATCAAGGGGCTTGGGGATGTCAGCAGCTTTGTGAGTTAGCTAGGCTGGGCTTCTGGCTCCCTGCCTCTTAACACTGATGGGGCGGAGAGATGGGGGGATTGTCAGAGTGATAGAGAGACATACAGAGAGAGAGAGGGAGAGGGAGAGGGACAGGAGGGTGGAAGGAGAGTCGGGGGGTCGCAAAGCAGTTGCCTGCGGTGCACACGTTGGCTGGCCGCCACTCGGAGTGTGTATGTTTGTGTGTAAGGCGAGAGAGAAAGAGAGAGAGAGGGAAGGAGATGGGGCGAGAGGCAAAGGGACAGACGAGTGTGAGTAAGTGTCAGGATCCGTGTGTCTGTGTGTGAACACAGAAAGAGCAAAAAGGGAGAGGGGGAAGAGGAAAAAAGGGAAGAGAGAGAGAAAGAAACAGAAGGAAACTGAAAAGACAGCGAGAGAAGAGTTGGCACTGGCTCACTGTGGATGTATGTGGAAGTAAAGGAAGAGCAATGTTCTGTCTGAAAGGTAAGTGTGTCTGTTTGGAGTGCTGACTGAGTGTGACTTTTCCCCTACACTTTGAGACAAAGAGAACCTCACCTCTTTCCTCTGGATGGAAAATCATCTGTCACAGCGGCTTCCTCTACACAATATCCTTCCTCCCGTTTTTTTTTTCTTTGCAAGAGGAAGACTTCTTTGTTTCTCTCTTTTTTTTTTTTTTAGTTCAGGTTCACTGCCTTTCACCCTACCTCCCCTTTCTGTCTCCTATCCTTATTTTCAGTCTTGATTCTCCCAGTTTAATGCACTGTATGTCGTTTGAATATATGTGTTTTCTTGGACTGGAGACTGTTTAAGCAGAAATGAGTGATGTGTAGAGTAGTTTCTATGCGTGTGTGTGTGTTGTCCACAGTAACAGCTGGCGAGACAGCAGTTGCTGTGCCGCTGTCCTGCAGAGTCGGGACATGTGTTGGCTATTACTTGACAGGGCCAGCTAAAGAGAGAAAGGAGAAAAGTAGTTTGAGTTTTTCAGTTTGTCCTTTCTTTGTTCTTCCACACTCTGCTCAGTGTTATATTCTCAAAGACCGGCTGTGTGTCGGGCCAACTGCTCTTTCTCACTTTTTTTTCCTCTGTCTGTCATGCAATTACACTCACATACACTCTGACTAAATCATTATGCAGAGATGGAGAATGGAGACATAGTGTTTACTAAGCTACATAATGCTATTGATACAGAGGATAACTAACAGCACTGCTGTTGGCACAGTTTTACATGCAGCTGTTTCCTATCAGTTTTGGTCTCTTAAGATGAGAAATGCATTTTGAACCACTGACATAAGAACATCACACCCCCTCTGTGTTAGCATATCACAGACTATTTTCTTAATAAAATGAAGAAAAGCAAAGAATTTATAAAATAAAATCGAGAATGAATGGAATTAAAGAAGACATTTAGGGAACTCTGCTGTTTGATTGACCTATTTGGAGGGAGAAATGGGAGAAATTGCACAAAAAGTGCTGCTTTATACAACAATACTTGTTTGAGTTTTAGACCCACATGTTTTGCTGTTAGGTTTTGTGAATTATTGATTGACTGACTACCAATCTAGATCTTATGGACCACTGACACTTCAAATGCACACAAGAGTTTAAGGACTGGAAAAAGTGTGGAAACTTCAAAGTTGAAAATTTGTTGGAATTCTTTAGTTACCATTGTTGTGACAGAAGGTTGGTGATAAACTGCTTGTTAATGGCTGATATGAGTTACAGTCAAGTCAGAATTGAGGAAATGAGTATTGTCTTATTCTGTAGCCTGTAGATTTGTGGCTTCCAGAAATGAGGTAATATAAACTCACCACTGAAACTATTTGTGGGGAAATCCCCGTTTCATCAGCTAGGCACACTAATTTATTTTGTGAGCTCTGCAGTATCCACACTATCTGACTGTTCAGAATTGAAAACAAACATAATTGAGAGGTGCTCTGAAGAGTAAATTTTAGTTTTGTCAGTTTGCTTATTAAACATTTTTTAAACCACATTGCCAATTTTACCTTGGTATCCTGAAACCTGACCAACCAACCAGCTTTACAATTGCAGGAAGGTCAGTTTCCTTACTTTTGAGAATATAGTTGTTTTCCAGGAGTTTTCAAAGTGAGGTCTAGGGCCCCCAGGAGCCCTTGAGGGGCTCCCATGGGGTTGTGAGCAAAATGAAGAATAGTTTAATTTCACTTTAATTTAAGTAACTACAATTTTTGAGTGATCATGTTAATACTTTCTTCTTTCTGGTTTAAGTTCAGACTTTGTAGTAGTTTATGGGTACATATACTACTACAAAGTCTTCTCTGCTTGTGTATTTGTTGAGTGGCCCGCTCTGTCTGCGCTGCCAGTTCAGGGGCAGTTGTGACACATTTTGGGCCATGTTCCTCCACATCCAGCTGTGGCCAGAGTGGATTCTCATCTGTTTTGACCAAACTCACCCTCCCCAGCAGCAAAGCCCAGCATTTTAGCATAAGCTCTTAGCTATACCCTGCCAGGCCTTTTTGGGAGCATTAATACAAGTTATTTCTGCACTTGAGTGCCATGTCCACAAGTGGGTACTGGACAAGGTTGAGTAGGGATTAGTTAGGTGGATTTTGGAGACCATATTCTCACTCAAATTGGAGGTTTCCTGTAGGGGCATGGGGGTGAACATGGTTTTCGCTGTTAGTGAACATGCTATAAGCCCTGTTACATCGCTTAGAGTTCATCCCATCTCGTCATTTTGAAGTCAGCTAAGGGCAGCTCAGGTCATGTCCAATCTAGAAGAACATGTCTTCGGCTGAGTGGAGCTCGGTCCAGTGTTCTCTGGTTTGTTTTCAACCACCCTGATTGCAGCTCACTCAGATGTATGAGCATTACAGCGACTCCAGATGTTTCGGTTGTGGCCAGTGGTTGAGTGGGAGTGCAGATGTGCCGATCCAGCAGATGCCCTGTTGTTGAGGAATATCTTTCTGAGTCACTGCTCTCAGGCTGCTCGGATTAACCTAAACCATCAGCCAGCATGACAAAGTTGATCTGTTTTTGTCTAAGTGGATTGTCATGTCAGACCTTACAAGGCTTACTTAATAACCACTGTGTTGTTTTTCATTTGCCTGTCATGGATTATGTGCATTCTGTCACTGAGTTCTAGATGTTAAGGCATGCTTTGTGTTGGATTAAACGAATTCCAACTGAAAATTGTGAATTGGACCACATTACCCTCACTGGCATTTAAAACCCAGCGTGGTGGCATTTTGAACAAGTTTTTTTTCTAGAGCCTTTCTTGGTTTAAAGAAATACTACAATGAGAGAGCTTTGTGGGTGACTGTATCTGTATGTACAACTGCTACATATGTGTGTGTGAACTGAATTCCAGGAATTTGTGTGTGTCTTCCATACTCTCTTGGGAAGGCAGTAGGGGCTTGGTGCCATCTCTTTCTGGGGCAGCCAAGTTAGATTTGGCCTAGAGGGGAATGATTGACATAGTTGTATGTCTAAACCTATATTTAACCTCAACTATGCCATGGCATTTAACTGGATTCTGACATAACAACAGATGGGCTGTGGAGAGGCCATTGCAGTTGTAGCTAAAAGGAATCTTGATTAGTTATCATGATCAAAATTATTAAGCAGAAATATGAGTCTGAGGATCAAAATGATTTAATTTTTTTTTTTTTTTCCTCTTAGGACAACATCTTGATAGCTGCCATCATATTCATTGTTAATTGCAGACACCAGAGTTGTGATATGATATCTTTTGCGAAGAGACATTCACTTGTGTTTGCACTGCTCGTGGTCACAGTGAAAAACAAGTTGCTAGCCTTTTTTTCCAGTCCATTTAGCCACTTCTGCCCCGATTAACCTGTTTGAACTTGCAAACGGACAGACCTTCAACATCCCATACACCTGTGCAGACTGCATGGAGGAATTGTGACCTCTTGACCTGCAGGCTGACGCACACAGCCTGCCCTGTGGCCTTGTGGGTTTGAGTGTTGAAGGATATACATGGGATGTATATCCTGTTCCTCTCTCTAGCGGAGGGGAACAGAGAACAGGACAGTGTTAAATCAGTTTTGCTGAGGAGTTCAATGTTTGTCAACGTCAGACATAAATCATAGTAGGTACATGTTGAAGCCTTGGCTTCGGGTAATTGGTACTTTTAACTTCTGTACTCCAGTGATGTTGACATGTCAGTGTGGTAGCCATTCCAGTGCATTTTCACATAGTCAATACATCCACAGTTAAGGAGACAGTGGGTTAAATCTGTGTTCATCATCACAAGAATCTTCATCAACAATACATAGTATTATTATTATTATTATTATTGTGAAAATGATCAGTATTGTAAATTACCCTGGCACCAAACATTTTCACTTTAAAAAGTTTCAAGAGATTAATTGGGTCTGTTGTTGCTCAGTTCAACTGCGATTTCTTGGTTAAAAAATTTAGCAGGCCAATTAGCGCTGTTGTAGGATGGGACAAACGTCACTGATGTAATGAAGCTGTGCCAGAGCCAAAGAGGCCATAGCATATTAGCTTACATGGGCTAAGACCAGAAAATGGATTCCAAATGAGCTGCTATCAATGTTTTAAATAAAGTAAAACTAAACACGGTCAGAGCAGAGCAACGTTGTGGATGGAAGGCATTTCTGAAAGGGGAAGATGTTTTTTTGTGTTCTGCTAACAGCATTTGGCAAATGTTTAATTTATCTGCTAGCCCTGCTGGAAAGGACTCCTGGTCTGTTTGTTAGAATCACACTAATGTTAACTGTGTTGCAGGGTTGTTTGTCCACGTATTTTTCATTGATATTATGGCAAAATAGAACTCTTGCATTTGTTATGAGCCCTTTCAACAACAAATGGACTTGGCATGAACAGCACAAAGTTTCAACATTGACTGACATTTTTGTAGGTGGCTAAAGCTAAAGCTAGCGTGTTGACTGAAAACTGCGTCACAACGGCTGGACACATCAGTCACTAGTGATTGGTCAGCAGGATTCAAATCCCTTCGGCTGCAGAAATCTGCAAACACGGGGGCAATTTCAGACTGAGTAGTGTGAGTGGAAATGGAATGGGCATTCAGTCTGAATATCAAGCCAAGCCAGAATGGCAATCCGAGGAGAAATCCAGGACATGATGTTGACCCCAGCTCCCTATCTGGCAACAAGTCAAGCTCTTCTAAGAGAGGAGGAGCTCTGTTGTCTTGATAGATGGACAATAGATGGAGAAGTTGCATTGACTGTGAATGGGCTCTGTCAGAACCCCAGAGAGCCTTCCAAGTCTTGTGAAAAGAGTTTGCACAATGGCTCACTAAAAAGTGATTTGGGGGGGTTGAGTTTTTAAAAGGATTTCTTTTTTGTGCTAAAACAGATTTGCAGTTCAGAGGTTGTTGGGAGAGAAATCTTAATCCCTGATATTTCCGAGACAATGCTGGCAAAGTTTTGTTTGGGTGATGTTTGGAGAGACAATGGCCCACTTGCTGTGGACAAGTGGATGTCTTCCCCTAGACAGAGGACAAACACAGCATGAAGGTGCTCTTCTCTTTCCATTCAAACCTTTATGTTTCCATGGTTACCACTGTCTCTTTCCCAAAGTCTTCTGCTTCAGCCTCTGCTCCCTCCCACACTTGCGTGTGCACACACATGAATACATGTGCACATACAAGTATGCTTAAACACACACACAAACACAATAATCTTTGTCCCAGCTTGAACCCAGTGTGGCTGCAGTAGCATTGTTCAAGAGCAGGGTGCACACACATCAGCATACACACAAACACACACACACACACACACACACACACACACACACACCTCCTGACCAGTCATAATCTTCATTCAGGGGCAGTGGGCTGTGAGTGGCTTACCGCCATGCATGCTGGGCCTGGGCAAGACCTGCACATTCACAGCCAACTGAGTCATACACCCAAGACATATACTGTCTGTATGTGAGTGTGTATGTCTACACACATACACTCCTGTATAAGCCAACCTCTACCAACACCCAACTACTTGTGGAGTGTGTGTGTCTGTGTGTCAGAGTGAGAACGTCGCCTGTTGTGTTGATGAAGCTATTAATGTGTGTGTGCATTTTGGCATGGCGTCACAACCCCTGATGTTGCTCTCTGTGTGAACCGGATGACCCACTCTGTGTGTGTGTGTGTGTGTGTGTGTGTGTGTGTGTGTGTGTGTATGTTTTGTAAGTATGGATTTAGGTCGACAGCAATGTTAATTGCACTTAAGATTGGGGTAAAAATCTTTTGGCTTGCTCATTGTGCTATGTGTGTAGTGGTTAGTCTGTTTTGCTTGTGTATGTGTGTATGTGTTGTGGTTTTGGCTTTGTAATCAGCTTGTGTGTTGGCTGGCTGGCCGTGCTGTGGAAATGATAACCATCAGTAATTGCTGTTTGAGCCGCTCACTATGTGTTGAGGCTTTGGCAGCAACTCAAACACACACAACCTCTCCCCATTACCTAAAACTGTGGAGCTAAATTGCTGCCAAAACCTAACAAACAAAACATGTTTTACAAATGCCCTCTGATTCACTAACAAACATAGTGTGGTTTGCAAATATAAAGCAATATTAACAAACAAATGTACAAAAAAGTATTTTCTACAAAGACAATTACAAAATATTTTCTACAAAGACAAAAACATATACAACTTTTGGCACAATTTTTCCACTCTTGACTTTCTCACAAAAATCCTATGTAGTTCGCCCTCCACAACAGCAGGTGGCACGATGAGCCTAGATTGCTACGCCAGGAGCTTGAGCAGAGCAGAGAACAGCCACTGCCAACAGGATGATATGTTTAAGGATTACAGGCACACAGTTTAGTACTGAATATCTTAATATCACTCCCTCCTGTGATCCACAACTTAAAGTTATCTTGGTGGGGCAGAAGCTGAATGTTTGTAAACCCATGCTCTAGTTTAATATGCATGAATGATGTGAGAATATCCTGCTCATTTCTTTCCTTTTTTTGTAATGAAGCTTCACTTGCAGTGGCTGTTCTCTGCTCTGCTCAACCACCCGGCAGAGCAGTCTAGGCTCGTTTAAATTGACTTTGTCTTTGGGGGAGATATTTTTCTGTCTTTGTAGGAAATATTTTTTGTACGTGTAAGAGCTGATTTTTTTTTTTTTCTGGAGCATGATGTATTAGAAAAATGTGGTATATTTGCTTGATAGGTAGATTTTGTGTTTGCAAAACAAAATACATTTGTTTGTTAATGGAGTTTTATATTTTCAAAGCACACTATGTTTGTTAGTGAACCATAGGACATTTGTAAAACATGTTCTGTTTGTTTTTTAGGTTTTGGCAGCAATTTAGCTCCATCTAAAACTTGCTTTGCATTTAGTTAAGTCTGTATATGTACATAATGTTCATGTTTTAAATGTGTGTGCAGATTCAAAGTGTGGGCCACCACCAGGGGGAGACATCTGCCTATAGACTTGCCAAGGAGTCCCTCTCCTCTGTGTTTTTATTGGTGTTTTGTCCTTTCTTTTTTGATTCACCTTCTTACACTCTGAGCGTGTGTGCTGTATGTGAACCTAGAGGCAGCATTACACCAGAGTCATCTACTAGTGCGCCTTCAGCCAGCCTTCAGACTAGCTCAGTCCTATCCTCTGCTGGACAACGGCCAATTATCTGGACATATCAGAAAACAGTACCTACCTCATAGCCAAGCTGATTAATGATCATACTCAAGCACACGCTCTCACATGCACTCTCACACACACACACACACACACACACACACACACACACACACACACACACACACACACACACACACACTCACACACTCACATGGCACCAAAGCCACTGATGTCACCACTCATCACTGCCAGTGTTGGCCAACGTTGCAAAGTTAATTTTGAGAGTAACTAGTTACTTTATTTGGTTAGTCTCTTGAACATAACTTGTTAGAGCACTTTTAGGTTTCCCTCATTAAAGAGGGCTCTTTAAATCTGCATTTTGGTGATACTGCTGTGAGAGAAAGGAAAGACTTACTGAGTGAAAAACTCAGACACTCAAAAATCATTACGGGCAATAAACTTTCATTTGCATTTACCGAAATGAGTGAGACCAAACACCAAAAATAACTGATTTCTGAATTTAAAAAACTAATAAGCTACTGCAAAGCAGTAATCTGATTACCTTAGCTTGCTATTTAGTGACTTGTAACCTTAACACTTGTCACTACTCAGTCAGTGTGTTAATCTGGGCCTATCCCTTTGTTCCTGTGCTTGTTTGCCAGCCTACCTGTCTTATTTACCTCCCTGTCCATCTGTGCCTCATTCTGCGCTCATCTGTAACGTCAGTAAAATCTGCCAGAGTCTTGAAACATGTCCTCTCTGTGTGTGCTTTGTTCACTTGCAGCTGTCAGATTACATATATTATGAACTGGATCTTTGAACTTTTGTTAAGTTTGTACAACAGCAGGGGAGAGAAGGTGAGCCTCAGCCTGTATTTTTCTATTTGGCCCACATGTGGTTTTCTTCACCCTTCGTGTGGGTTTGCGTCACCTTAGGTGATCAGCTGACACATACACACATTTGAACACCGGAGGTGATGTAGTTAATTATCCACAGCCTGGCCTGTCCATCTGCGTGGCTTCTGTGTGTGTGCCTGCTGCAATCATGGATGAGGGCTGGAGGCTGGATAATCTGGGTTTACAGATTAGGATGGTAGCAAAGAGGAGGAGAGGAAAGGGGGCGGAGAAGTTTAGAGGAGAAGTGGTGTGGGAGTGACTGGACAATATTGATGGTTTGGATGGAGAAAGAGGAAGGGATGCTCTCTGCAGACATCTCTGATGACTTCCTGTGAGGATGGATGTTATTTGCACTCCTGTCTCAGTTTCTGGCTTAAGTTCCCACCACCCTTGGACATGCATTTTCTTCTTGTACATATGTGATGGGCTTTTGACTTTTTATGGGTTAGCCTACACAGAATTTATGGCAGATGCTTTTGGGGTAAATTTGTGCATCCCTCAATTTGAAGCAAATATCTTCCTCTAACCACAGGTATTTCCAATAAGGCGCTGCTCTTTATTTCTACATCTTCAGAATATTCCTGAAGTTTCTTGTGGTTATTTTTTGGAATTGTTTTCTTAAGCTGAAACTTCCGCACCAGGGTTCCAGCCAGGCATGAGAGTTGTGTGGGCTTCTTTTTCTGTGTGTGTATCTTGTTTTTTTTTTGTTTGTTTTTTTTGGACCCACTTATGTTGCAATATTTTTTTGGGCTGTTTGCTCTGGAGTTGGATCTTGTAATCCAACACTGCGTACAGCTTTCATTGTCAGGCAAATCAATGTGAGTCAATAGGATCCCCTGAGAGAGGGAGAAGAAGGACAAAAAACAGGAGGAGAAAGAGGAGGGGAGGCACAGGGGGGATTGAGTCCCCTGTGGGTTGCAAAAAAAAAAAAAAAAGCGTTCCGTCTTCCTAGAGAGAGGGAGGGAGGCGCACAGGGAGGCCTATTGAGGGTCTGAGGGCACATACACCCACACATACACAGAGCCCTCTCAGCTGCCCCCCACCCTACCACTTCAAGGGGAGGGCCCAAAGCAAGAGAGAGGGAGAGAGAGAGAGGTCGTGCGAGGGTAGAGATACACAGGAGGAGGAGGTGGGGGGCTTTGGTCCAGGATAGAGCAAGGGGGTGGACGGGGGAGGGAGGTGGTCTTAGGTCTTAGCTGGGGGATGATCGCATACGTGCGCTGCCTCTCCCCGGAGCCGGTGGTCAGCTGTTGGCATACGCCTTGCTATGAGGACCCCCCCGGCGAAAAACGGACCCTGTGCACCTCTCAGCCTGCCAGCAAGATGGGGAACAGCCTGCAGCCCGAGGCCCCCGCCAGGCCCGAGTGCTGCCTGCGCAAACGCCTGCTCTCTGTGTCTAAGGTCCACCAGAGACAAGACTCGCTGTGGACGCCCAAGCCGCTGCTTGGACCCATCACCAACAGCTCCCCGGGACAAGCACACACCTACCAGGACTGCAAAGGTAGAGATTAAAACGTGTCTGTTGTTAAGGAGTGGTTGCTAGCATGACGTTGTGGAGTTGTGTTTTTTTAGGGGGAAAACACGCCATGGGTTTGGCAAAGAAAAGTTATGTATTGCTAAACTGAAGACACTTATAATCTCAAATATGTGAATTCCTCAATAGTACCAAGACAGGACAGGAGTAGCTCTACAGGAATCAGAAGACATCTGAACTGGGCATCTTGTCTTTAGCTTTAGAGTTGGCCTACTCAGGTGAACAGTTGACTGGCTTTAGGCTTGTCTGTGAGCCTCTTAGTAAGACTTAGCAGGACTAAATCAATATTGCCTCGCTGTTTTCCTAAAGTAATGATGATTGTGTTTGTCTTGGCGCTGTTACACATCCCTGCTTCTAAGTGTAGTTAAACTCACCTGTGTGGAATCGGGACATTCTGGATCACAGTGCCAGAGACTCACACGACATGTGGGGAGGCTTTTCCCAAGCTGGGCTTTGTCCCTTCTTATTAGGTGATTTGCATCCCCTCGTAATTGTGTGATCTGTGCCGTCTGTCTGTGTGCACAAGTGTGAATATGTTTGTATGTGTGTGTGTCTCTGGTTTGCTGGACGTTGATGTGTCAACAAAACAGATTGTGGCATCGTGACCCCAGTGACCTTTGGCCTTTGGAGTGGTCGTGGGGTCCTCAGGCCAGAACTCGATGGCTCTCGAGAGAAAGGCTTTTATGAATATCTATCACAAAATCATGAATAACCTGCCATATAGCCCATTATGGCACATGTAGTTTGTTTTTGTGTTTGTATAAGTGGATATCTGCTTGCATGCTTGCATTCAGACTGAACAACATCCTCATTTGGAGTAGTAGAACATCCCAGTTAAGGATGCTCCAAGAGATGGCCACCCCTGGGAACAGGACACAATGGCTCACAGCTGGAGGTGATGGGCCAGGCCTGCTGGGAAGTGTAACGGAGCTGACAGTATGGGGTGATGGGGTTGACACTGCGGGGTCACGGATGTGACCCACTTTCACCTCCACTACTACATAAAGGAGCCATCAGGGAAATAAGACGAGAGTGCTAAAGGATCAAAGAGACCATGAAAAAAATCCTTTTTCTTTTCTATCTTTTCTATTTCTTTTTCTTGCTAGAATTTTAAGCTTTTTATTGTCTCAGTTATACTGTACAGTTAGCAATAAAATGGTTTACAGGATCAAAATTACTTTTATTACCATTATTATGGCTTTCATATTATTTTTTCATTGCAGACTTTGTGTACCCATCCAAAGTGCTTCATAGTTTGTTTTGTTTATATGCGTTGAAGACTGAGTCACTTATTCCTGTGCATTTAGCGTAACACTGCACTCCCAGATGAGCGCAGGCTGTCCTCAAGTCTGCTTTGGCTAACATGCCGTGACAGCTCAAGATGTTGCCGCCGTGGGTACAGTATTGTCTGGCCTCTGTATGTCGAATCAACCTCCCAATCACCCTGTATTCATGCACTGCTGAACAGATGACACACACACACACGCACACACACACACACACAAATTCTTTGGCTAATCTGCCCTTTGTGTGTATTTATCTGTCTTCTTTCATGCACTTTTTTTCTGTTAGTCTGTCCTGCTTTTTACTGTCGTGAATGCTGCGCTGTCACTACCCAAAATAATTTCCTGTTTTTTACGCTTGAATTCTATTCATTCACTATTTGTTTTGTTATACAAATCTAAATGGCACCACCCTCTTCTGTTCGCAGTAACATATTCTGTCTCTGTGTTTTTTACTCTGCTCTCCACTGACTCCTTTGCTTTTGCTTATATCAGTTTAGAGGTGGAGCAGGTGTTCCTACCACATCCTCCATAATCCCTCAGTGGGAAGGCAGGTTCAGCTATCAGCTGATCAGGACCAATGGCACCCTAGGGACAAGTACCTGAGGGAGGCCAGGCTTGTAGAGTAACAAGATGAGGCCAAATGAAATGGATAGACTGTTTTTATAGGGGAGGCACTGGTGAAAATCAGTTAGGGTAATTTGATTGTGGCAGAAGGAATCAGTTGGGCTTGCATCTTGTCTCGCTTCATCTTTCCCTCCCTCTCTATCACACAACATAAATACGTTTCCAGTCTGTGCCAGGTGATTTAATCCTATGTTCCTGCAGGTCAGCAGAGATAACCATGCAAACACTGCCATAATTAGAGGTTCAGTTCACTGTATGCAGCAATCAGCAGAGCTACCAGTGAAAATGAGAGGCAATATGTAGACTTATATTATGATCAAGACTATATACAACAACTTCCATATCGCTTTAAGGTATAGAAGTCACCATAATTGCAGTCAAATTTTCATTGGACAGTGATAGGCACATCTGCTAAAAGAAGAGAGAAACTGCTCCTTTTATCTATCACTTATTCACAACTTTTACTTTAAGGTGAAATTTAAGGGAATATTGGAGGTCAAAGGTTAAAACAGAAGAGACAGGAGGGAAAAGATATAAGATGGTGTGAGACTCCCTCCCGTGTCTCTCTCTAAGCCGGTGCAGGCCCAGTGACTCTGACCTGCTGCCCCAGTGTCTTGAACTCTTTAGCCATCATGGTGAAGGTGACACACTGGCCAGTTCACTAGTCCTCGTGACTGGCTGATCTGTGAACTGAAAGCCTTATGAGACGTTATCCTCCCGACCCTGTGCTGAAAGATGTCCACACAAAAGAGTTTGTCTCCTCTGACTCAGTAAGCCGGGAATTTTAAGAGAACCAAAAAAAAAACAAAAAAAAAAAAACAATTGTGATTCATTTGTCACTCCTACTAGCCAGCTTCAGCTTACACACGCAAACGTAATTGTGTAAATACAAGTACACATTTAGTCCTTGAATTTGCGTGAAGCTCCTCCTATAGCAGTTGAAGATGGAAGACAAGAGGGTAAAAAGCATGACACATCTAATCCTAACAGAATGAAGAAAAGAGAAAGACTTCAAACACCCCCACACACTCATGCATGCACACTCACACACTTGGGGAATTGGGGGTGAAGGGGCGGTTAGGGTCATTCAGCTGTAAAATGGGTTAAGGCTCTGTAAGCAGCTCTGTCTACCTCTCTCAGCTCTGTACATGTCTCTGTGTGTGAGAGAGTGCATGGCTGTCTGTCTTTGTGTTTATTCAATCTTATATTTGTGAACTAGTCCAGTGGATTTAAAGTGGGGTCCAGGGACCCCCAGAGCTCCTTGAGGGCCTTGCAGGAGGTCCAAAACGAGAAATAGCAGAATGGGGGAATTTCACTGTAATTTATCACTAGAATTTTTTCAGGAAACATAGGAGGGGGGGTTTTCAACATTTTCTTCTTTCTGGTTTAATCTCACTGCAATTTGTCAGTGTTCAAGTATAATGTTCAAACACTTGAACCCTTTGAAACCTGCACAGTCACTTGATTTCTTAAAAAAAAAAAATGGGAAAAGGTGATTAGCAAATTAGCAAATTCCTGGAACATTAGTTAATAAATAAATAATTAAATATAAAAAAATCAAACAAACAGGAAATTAAGAAAAAATAGAAAAAAATTATGAGGAAACTAACATTTTTAACATCAAATAAATGATTCTGGATCAATGTTAGCCTTTCAGAAACATTTAACCATTTTCAAACCTGAGCAAATTCACTTGATTTCTTAAAACATGGGGGAAAACATGGTGAGCAAATTAGGGAAAAAAAAAAAAGTTAGAAAAAAAAAAGTAGTTAAAATGCAGGTTGTTGTCAGATGCCTTTCAGAAACATTTAATACCTAAAGTTAGAGATTGGTTTTTTACATGTTAGGTGGTATATGTTGGTCTGCAGGTGTAATACATCCACCAAGTTTGGTTCATTAATTCCTTTCCTGCTTTCACTTGTAGTGCTCTTTTCAGCTCCCTGGTGTTCAACATGGCAGAACTGTTTTACTCCAGAAAAGAGTTCTCTCACTTTAACACAAACCAAAATACCCCTTGAAATGAGGGTCTGCAGCTTTTTGAAAGTCAGCTTGGGGGTCCAGAACAAGAAATTTTCAAGAAAAGAAAAAAAAAAAAAACCTAAAAGAGCCAAAGCCATTTAAGGCCAGCCCTCATTGATATTCCGGGGCTCGTCCCTGCTGCCATTCATCTGGACTGGAGGTAATTGAGTAAAAAGGGTAATATTGTGAGTGATGTATAGCTGGTAGTGTAACAGGCGGAGACCTCTCAGCTTGTTAAAGGCCTAATAGGTAATGGTGGGCTAGTGACTGTCTAATAGCTGCTCCTCCATCATGTGTGACTAGCACCTAATGAAGTCATCACTGACAGGAATGGGAAGGTAATCGAGTTGCATGTTGAGTGTGTGTGTGCGTGCGTGCGTGCGTGCGTGCGTGCGTGCGTGCGTGCGTGCGTGCGTGCGTGCGTGCGTGCGTGTCCAGTTAAACTGGCAATCCAAATCCATAGTACTCTTTGTTTGCTTATTACTTTAGAAATACGTTTGGTGTGGTGTTTCTGCAGATCACTTGTCAGGGTTAGGGTTAGGGTTATCAAACAGCCTGGGTGGGTCTGTAATGTTGTTTTTCTTTTTACTTTTCACTTCATTTTCTATAGGTGGTGCTATTTTCTGTGCCTGTACATCCATTGTGGACATCACTTCTCATGCTAACTACCAACTTTTTTTCAGTTTATTATGAACAAACCACTTTTGCTGCTCCTGCAAATGAAAAATGCATCACAAGACTTTTCCCTGGAAAAACCTACATAATAGTCAGAAATTAGAACAAAAAAGGTAAAATCTTCAGTGGTCAGGACTGAATTTCAACCAGCAATAGAGAACACAGGCGTTTATTTAAAATATTGGCTAATTAGTTATTTATTTGTTATGTAGAGAGTGTTTGAAGCTGGTGTTGGGTACAGGAGGTTGTTTTGGCTATATCAGTGAGCCAGTGTGTATTTCCATGACAAATTGTTGTAAGAGGTAATCTGGTCAGATTAATAGAGTGGGTCTTGTTCAGGGCTCAGATGGCTTTTCATTTGGGAGACAGACTAAGGAAGCGATTAAGGGGGGCAGAACAGTGTGTGAGCAGGCATCAGGTGTACGCTACCCTCACAAGCCCCATCTGTGTACAACTGAATTTCACTTAATGTCTTGATTATCACATCAGCACAGATAATCACTGGAGTCAGCAGAGACATTTAGCTTTCTACTGACCAGATGTGTCAGACAAGGGAAGCAGAGGACTAGTGACAGGAGACGACCAGAAGATTTTGAATAAATGCACATCTAGAAGATACAAGGTTTCCAAAAAAAAGAAATAAAACTGTCAAGACTTTCTTTATTTCTTTCTTTCCATTCATTTCTATTGGTTTTCATTTCCATTGATTTTCATTCCCTTATTCTATCCCTCCCACCTGCTCCCTGTTGACATAGAGGGCCTCCTAGTGGTTGGGTCTGTACACTGCACCATCATGCTTCGTGAATATATGAGATGAAGACAGCTCTGGTGGTGATGACACATGCAGGTCTTTAGCTAGCCTATCTTCAGTCCTATCAGTATCACTCCCTCTCTTTCTCTCTCTCTGTCTCTTGGTGCCCCTTTAACCTGACTCAGGTTTCATGGAGTGCAGATATTTGTGTGTATGTGGGCCCGCTCTGCAGACACCATGATGAGAGCCACATGACAAAAGGTCATAACTTGCACTGCTCAGTGGAAATAAGACCGGGTCGAGTGCCTCATGATGTGTACGAGAGGGAGAGAGGTAAAGCACGGTTCTTTCAGGGGTCAATACAATTAGACAGGTGATACAAACAGGTTAACAGGGTCAACATGTTTATGCTTAGTGCTGATGAGTACTCTGAATTAGTGTGTGCGTGTGTATGTGTGTGTGAGTAACTCTGTGTGCTTGTGTGTTCTTTGGTTTCAGATTTAAATATGCATCTGTTTGCAGTCATGCATTGGAATAAGAAACATGTTTTTATGCTCGTGTACATATATATATATATATATATATATATATATATATGTATATATATATATATATATATATATATATATATATATATATATATATATATATTTCTAAACTACACACTGAGTAGTTTAGAAATGCAGCTCTGTCTTGGCACTCTACTACCCTCATCACCAGATCACAAATGTTATCACAAGCCGTAGTCCGGGATGTTTGTTTGCTCAGTCAGTTGAACAGTATTCTTTTTTTTTTTGTTAACAAATTGAGTTGAAAAAGGCAAATTGTGCCATAGTGCAGGGCAAATGTGTTTAAGCACTCCATGGCCAGGCCAACCTCAGCCACAGCTGATTTCTTTAATGAGTGCTGTTACCACAAGGAGGCTTTTTTCCACTCCATGTTGCTCCCAGTTGGCTACTCTGTGGTTTCTGGCCCTGTTTGTCTTACTGGCTGGTGTGCTACTTGTATTTATGCAGAGTGACATTCCTAAATGATGTATGTGCTGTTTGGAAAAAAGTGGCACCTGTTTTGCAAAATGATGCACATCTTTGCACAAACGGAAAAGTTGCAAAGTTAAGTTCTTTTGGCAAAGAATTTGTTATAATTCTGTAACGGTTCAGTGAATCTGATACACACACACACACACACACACACAACTTTGGTATTTCATAGATTATTTACCTAGAAAATGATGCCTTTAAGAGAAAGTATCTGCCAGCCAAGCCTTTATCCATCTCAAATAATCCATGAGCTCCTAGATTCCCTCTCTATCCTTCAGCTCTGGTTAAAATCATCTGGTCAGAATACTTTTTTGCTATCATATTATGTAGCTCACCTCCTCCTACCTCCACCTCTCTCTCCTGAGTCTCCTCTGCCTTGTACCCCAGCCCAAGTCTGTCTCCTCCTGCCTAATTTGCAGCCCCAGGCCCCTTTATGTACATATCGGCTTGAGGTTCCATTAAGCCTCAATAAGAAAAGCCAAGCCCCTGAAAAGCTCCTGTCCCCCCATAGAGACTCATTATATTAGTACAGAGGGAAGGGAGGAAGAGGGGAGAAACTGATTTTTAAGAGGCTCTCTAATTCAGTCTCGTTAATGAGTTGTCCTCACCATGGCAACGTCTATTTTTGAGGGTTTCCACTCCACATGTGTGAATGGATTAGGACTGAAAGGAGCAGCTTAACAGCAGATAAAGGGGAGAAATATGGAGAAAGTGAAGCTGGTCAGTTGTACTGAGCCATAGCCACAATTTTAGTGCTTACAAAACTACAGGCGAATGTGTTGTGCTGACTTTTTGCTCTAATGTTGTTTGTTTATAGCCAAAGCGAAATTCCATGACAGTTATAGACCCTTTGACTTTGTTAAGAGTTTAGACATTTGAGAAGTATTGCAGTTCGTTCAGTCATTGCAGATTTTCACCACAAGGTGTCATCATATCACAGGCAAGAAGAGTCTTAAAATGAGTGAAAGAAACTACAGTGCCTCCAATTCAAAGGTGATGATGTGTGCATAATTTTTTTTTTTAGTTTTCAACTGTAAAACATATGCTTTGTCTGTTAAAAAAAACCTCAAATAATAACATACATCACTTAAAAATAATTTATTGTCTGAGACTAACATAAATTAACATTTTGAAGGGATTATTAATGGCCTCAGAAAATTAGCATTGGATTAATTGGCTTTCAAACAAAATTCACATTTATCTCCAACAAAAAAGGGACATAAGGTGTCACCAGACACTGAATTTGGAATAATGGAGGTCTTAAATTTTGGGGGTATTTGATCAGGAACATATCCTCATTTCTCTGGGGGCCCATTAGAAGAGCGAGCTCGAGAGGCCTGGTCTCTCTATTAATCCCTCCATCCCTCCATAATGGCTTAGATGGGAAGGGGGGGCGGGGCGGGCAAAGAGAGGGACAGGGAGGAGAGGACGCGGGGCTTGTTTATTAAAGAAGGAAGGGGAGGAGAGTGGGAGGGGTTAAGTGGATTTGGGGTCCTACTATTTTTTTTCCGCAGACAAGGTCTCAGGAACGGATTATCAGTAGATGACCCCCCTGTTTGTGCATGCATCTATGTGCACTTATACTCATATACACATGCACGCAGGTCTTGCTTCTCTAAAGCTGTTTGATTAGACAGATGATGCCTCCAAGCTGAGTACATGCTTGTAGGCACACGTCTGTGGTTCTGCATTGATGCTGATCCATATCTTCCTATGGACAATAAGCCGCTCTCTCCTTAAAGAAATTTAAACCTCTCTGTCTTTACCATTGTAGTACACTAGACTTAGCCTAATACGAAGGCAGTGCTGCATTATATTATGGCATGTATTTATGTACAGGAAATTTAGCAGTAAAGTACCTGAAATTACTGGAAATTTGAAAGAAAAAAAAAAAAAAACTTGATCAGTGTCAGATTTCTTGTGTTGTCAAGCTTTCCAGAAACATTTAACTCTTTGAAACCTGAGCAAATTCAGTTGATTTATTTCAAAAACATGCGAAAAAGGTGATGAGCAAATTAGCAAGAAATGACCCGAAAAGTTTCAAATAACTATTAAAAAGTTAAATGGAAGTTATTTGAAAATAACCATAAATGTACCTAAAAATTGTAAAATTGTAAGTAAATTATTAAAAAGAAAAAAACTGTGCGAGGCTTCTGGGTTTCAAAGGATTTTAATTTTGTTCTGAATGACAAATGAACCCCCACATACTCCAAGATGTGGGTGGGTGGTGCGGGTACTCCTTCTACGACGATATCCAAAACCTGTCTGAGGCCATGAGCTGAAATGTTTTTTTTAATGTGTTATCTTACCTGATCTCAGCCAGTTGCTCCTGGTCCAGCAGTGGCAACTCATTTTGAGCTTTCAAGTAGATATGAACTCCAATAGTCGTGGACACAGTCATCTTTACACACACTTCATCACTTTGGTAGGCTGTGTTGACTATTCACAAACAAGTAAACAACAAATAAAATACTCTGCAGTCTTGCTAGCTAGTGATGGATGACTTGTTGTCAGGAGTCTTTTAAGTTTGCTTGGAGCCATTGCCTGGTTTGACAATTTCATACCACATACCAGGCACATAGGGAGAGGCTATGATGAATCCCCAGTAAGGATGAAACTATTCGACAAGTCTTTTCTTTGTCTCGCTGCTGGCCTCTAATACCTTGGCTGCTGAGCCGCTTGATGATTGAGACGGTTCAGATTCAGAGTTATCTGATTCAGGAGACTTTCTTTTCAAAAACCATTCCATGCCTATTTGTCAGCTTCACACTGCACGTTTGTAATGCATCGTGAGACAAATTTTGATGACACAAGGACACTAATGATCTGCATTTTCATGATAAGTTGCGTAATTTATGTTTTTTTTTTTGTAATTTTGTAATTATTTTAAGGTCAGCAACCTCAAAATATTTTTGACAGCACCCTGATGAAGCCAGACAGCACCCCAGTTGAGAATGGCTGCCCTAACCAGTCAACTACCAAATTGGATCAATGTGATAGGCAGGATGAACTACAAACCCAAAGCCAATCATGCATGTGTAAATGTATTGGCTATTAAAAATAATCAATGCCAGCCACCAGAACTCACATCCGGCTTCCAAATCTCATCCCTGATTTTGCTGTTGGGCTTGTTGACTTTCTGAATGTTGGTCAGTTGGATGTATTACTCCTCAAACCCCGCCCCCCATGACCTAGTGTCGTGGCTGATGAGGACTGAGCAGCAATCTGGGAAGTGGGTCAAATGGTAGTGTTAATTTTGCTCTCCTAGTGGAGGAACTCAATGTATACACACACGCACACACACACGCACAGACATACAGTGCATCAGTTCTCCCTTTGATACAGGCTAGCCCCAGGTGGCTTGTTGCTTTGTGCCCTTGAGCTAGTGGAGGCACTTAACCTAAATTAGCCGAGTCTGTCTCTGTGTCTGAATCAGACAAGACCTTCTCCTTGAGCAACATGAGCTGAGCACAAGAGCCACACTAATGACACCACTGACACACTGCTGTACACCCAAGGTCATGTACACAGTTGTATTTTTTTACTTCTGCTTTTGCCCCTGCAGTTTTTACAAGCTGCATGTTCTGCACATCATAGCAATTTAGATTACACTTTAACTGCTCTGAATTGGAGTGTCAGCTAAATACCTTGCATGTAAATTGTGGACTATAGTGCACCATAATTTTGCTTCTCATAAATGATGCTGGTAGCGTAAATGTACCAACATTTCAACTCTCTTCAATTGACCACTTTTGTTATTCCTTCCAGGCTAGCACTAACCTCGCACTTTTAATTAAACCAGCTGTGAGGTTTGTGTGTGGGTTCATAAATTCTGGCATTGTGTGAACACACTCACTCTCTCACGCAGTGGGAAGTAGACCCTCTGGACCACTACAAGCAGGGAAATCCACAGTGTGTCATATCTGTGTGTTTGCTTCAGATTTATGGCAATTTGTGTGTGAAGTTAATTAAAAGATTGGAATGATGACAGTGCTGCTATGATGTAGGAGGGTGGCACACACACGCACACACACACAGGCACACATACACAGGCCTGAAAGAGAACAGACAGCCCTGGTGTTGCAATGTAGGTCATGAAGCTAGTATGGCAGCAAGCATAATGTGTGTGCAGGCATCCATATATATATATATGTGTGTGTGTGTGTGTGTGTGTGTGTGCACACGCATGCAAGCATTTGTGTGTGATGACATGCTTGCATGCATGAACATTATAACCACATGCAGACATTTATTGTCTTTTAACCTATATGTTCAAAAGCATGGTGTGTCACCTGTGAGTGGGTCATCAGCAGAGACAAACACAAGGTCTCTTTCTACATGCAGTCGATTGTATAAACAGTTGCAACTACACATTCATCCTTCGGGATGAATAAAGTATCTATCTATTCACATGTGCGCAATCACACATATGTACCCAAACAAGTACACACTTAAATACAAAACAGCCATCTTCAAGCCACCACAGTGCAAGGGACCAGTGAGATATCAGTGTGTGTAGGACACAAACACACACACGCATATGCACACTGTACACACGAGCACACATATTTAAACCTTGTGGTTATTGATGTGGTGTGTCCTCTAAGGTTCCACTGGAGTGAGAGGGGCCTGCAGTCGATATGAATGGAGACAGGGTGGCTGCATGCTAATGGCTCTAAATGTGGTCCACGGCCCACCAGGGTCTGTCCAAAGCCTGTAGAGGGAGAACGCCCAACCACGGCCATAGACCTTTTTCACAGCAGCCATTTCCACAAAAACGCAGCTGTTACTAATGATATTAATGAAGATTTTGCTCCATGTAGGTCTAACAGAGCCAGAGTCTTACTGTTGTTCATGCCGGCTCACTTGAAAGTCTTTGCTACTCTTAAATGGAACTGAGACTTAATTAAAGTCATTAGTAACACCTGTGTTTACCTGCTATTTCATGTCAAAATGGCTGATATGAGAAAGCTCTACTGCCTGTTGGGAGACAGAGAAAGAGTGGAGTGTAGTCGTTTGGACATCGGGGGCAGTGCTGAACACTTGCTAAACACTTTCAATGGGGCTAAATGCCATAAAATGATCACTACATTTGATTCTTAACATTTACGGGTAACTGGACAATCACTGTCATTGTTACACGGCCCAGTATTTATAATGAAGACATAATTAGAAGTTGATGTGAAATCGATTGTTGTAAAATGATGACAATTTCAAAAAGTTTCCACTAGCATGAGGATTAGAGGATCTAGAGGATTTTTTTCCCTAAATATTTCAGATTTCATTATTCTACGCACTTAGAAATGCGTACCTTCTTAACCAGTGTCTGGTTATTTTCATTAATGCACAGTAGAACAAAAAAAGTCTCAGACTGCCATTCATCCCTCTGTTTTAGTGCTCTGCATCGCCCCTCTGGAGATGGAACCACATGCTCTGTTAAATGAAATATTTCCCCATATCTCTGGTCTCACAGTATTTACAATATTGTTGCATTTTTTAAACGTTTAACTTTTGACTTCTTTCAAAAACACTGGAAAAGATATGATTAGCAAATTACAAAAAAAAAAATCACTACATAAATACATTTCTAAAAAAGTTTAAAAATACAAGAGAACTATTTATGATTATAAATATATATTTCAAATTGAATTATAAGTAACTTAGAAATATTGCTCCAAAATGTATTTTAAAAAAGTGTAAGATTAATCTCTTGTACCCTATATTTCAGTAATGAAACAGAGACATAAAGAATTTTTGAACATATTCATCACCTAAACATACCACACATTTCTTAAACCAGCCTAATTAAACTTTAACAACTTGTCGTTGTTCTTAACTGGCCCTAATTGGCCAGGTCTCCCTTGCATGGGAGATTCCCTGAGCTCAGTGGAATGAGGTTAAATAAAATAGGAAAGGTTAATGATGTTTCAAGTAGTCCTATGTATGCATTACTATGTCTACATTCAGCACGGTGTTCTTCTGAGATTAATGTCCAGCTTTTTCATGCTCTCCTGCCTGTATGAGAGGGGCTAACAGGCCAATGGGGTTAGATTTACAACTCCGTCACTAGGGGAAAAGGATGGTTACGCACAAATCCACCCTGACAGCGACATAAAATGCCTCGAGTCATGAACAAAATTGCCACCCTCTCTGCAGGGACCAAAAACACAGCAGCGTACAAAGCAGCCTGCTTGTAAAATAACAACCTTTAAGCTCTCTGCTCAACAGGGGCACACATGCCTTTTACTCTACTGAGGCTGACATTAGCCTGTAAAAGTTCTTACACTGAATACATGTGTTGGACTGATTCAGCGGCTGCACACCTCCCTTTCACTTTTTCTGTGTACTTCTATAAAACCAGTTATTTCGTTTTGTATGTTTTAATGAAGTATACAATTTCACATTCATGTAAGCACACTTTAATGAAGTGTATTATAGCCACTTTCTTGAGGAATTTAATTTTTTTTTCAAGTTGAGCTCTGTCCTGTCCGTCTTTTAGAATTACATGCCAAAATTAACTAAAAAGTTTACTAAAAAGAAACTTTTGCTCATTTTAGTTGGCTACCATGCTGAGCCGTAAAGACGACGTGCCCAAACAGTTTCAATAAAGTAGATGTACACAGAGATCAGACGCTGCCACGGACTTGTCTTTCCATGCGCTCTGCTTCACACATGCTTGAACATAGATACATACCCTCAACTACCTGCTGTCTCTGTCTGTGTCTTTCTTCCTCTCTTATTGCTTGGCTTGAATTTCAAAGGCAGACGGCAGGGAGTGCCCGGGTCAGACGCCAATGGAGAGAAAATTAGGCATGACCGCTGAGCCTGCTGGGCCTTTGTGTGTCTGTGCGTGTTTTTATGTGTCTTCCTATGCATGTGTGTACAGAGCCATTTTGCCTGTTGTTGCATTACTTTTTACATGTTTCACATGCATTCTCTTCTCTTCTCTTCTCTTTTCTTCTCTTCTCTTCTCTTCTCCTACCCTCCCACCTTTGACCTTTCTGCAGCAGCTATCTTCATCTGCTCTTCCACTATCCCTTTGTCCTCTTAATCACTTCCTTTTCTATCCTGGTGATCATCTCTAGCTCTACGTTCATTACATCAAAGAATCTTTTGAAGATTTTGAATATGCAAACTTTTTCTCTGTCTTTCTTGCCCTTTGTGCAAGTCTTTGTGCAAAGTTTGGCTTTTGATAATATCTCCAGTTTTCCGCTGTCTGGCTTCCCTGCCCTTGTGAGTATTGTGCTGTCCTCTTCAAAGCAGTTTCAAAGCTGGGTGAGAGCAGATGCATGGTGTTTGGACAGAAAACACAAAGTTGCGTTGGTCACCACATCAGTGTGCACTGCTTACACACTCACAGAGTTGCAGTATATTGGTGACAGTGTGTGTTCTCAGTTTGCAGGGTATTGTTGGGTCTTGGAAGGTTTTCTCATGGATCACAAAGAAGGAGCTGCTTATAGAAGGAGGCCCCACTGCCTTTCACTGAGAAGAATACCCCGACACACACACACACACACATACACACATGACACTCACACACATACACACACCCAATGCAGTGGTTCTCGCCGCTAAGTTAAATCACATAAAATCTCCCCTACTTGTACCAAATAAAGTGGCTGGTGAAATATTTTGCACTGGCTTAAAATGTACACACACATACATGCACACACACACACTTAAAATGTGCAGGTCTTGGATTGAATTAATGTCACATACTCTCTCATTTGCTTAAATGGCAGGTGAAGTAGTGTGTAATATAGTGAGGCACTCCAGTGGTCTGAAGTACGTCTGTGTCTCTTGCCATCCATCCACACGCAGAAGACCTCTTCACTCAGATGTGCCAAACACCCGACAATGTCCAAAATGTTTCCAGGCAGAGACTCATTCAAAACCAAACAACACTGACAAGAGCCGAAAATAAGAGCCTTGTTGACTTTCCATTGGTAAATAGTCAGGGCTTTGCTGTGTACATTGACAACAGCTTGCTGCAGAAGGACTATATGACCATTTTGGGTTGCTATGTGGGTGAGGTGTGTGTGTGTGTGTGTGTGTGTGTTCATGTGAAGGAGGGTGCAGCTGCGAATGAAAAATGATGTACTGGAGGGCTATTGGAGTATTATGGCTCTTGTTTTTTCCCCCTTTTTTGGCCTTCTCAACATGTGTATTATGCACACACAACATGATGTGGGATGTGTGTGTGTGTGTGTGTGTGTGTGTGTGTGTGTGTGAGAGAGAGAGAGAGAGTGTGT
Organism: Myripristis murdjan; assembly: GCF_902150065.1. Classification (NCBI taxonomy): domain Eukaryota; kingdom Metazoa; phylum Chordata; class Actinopteri; order Holocentriformes; family Holocentridae; genus Myripristis; species Myripristis murdjan. Next base: position 29,624,374 of record NC_044003.1, on the reverse strand, counting down.
TGGAATCCCAGTGCCAGCTAAAGCTGCTTCAATGGAGCAGGTCAGACGGAAAGACTTGGAGAGAGGTGAAGGGAGGGGGGAGGAAAAGGAGGGTGGTAAGGAGGATGTGAAGTTACCCAGTAACCTTTGACCTGCTGAACAGAGGGATGTGACATACGTGCACGCACACACACACACACACACACACACACTGAGAGAGAAAGAGAGACGGAGACGAGAAAGTTTGGTGTGTTTTCTGGGTGTGAGAGAAAGGTCATTTAGAGTTGCGAGTGTGTGTGTGTGTGTGTGTCTGTGTGTGTGTGTGTATGTGTGAGAGAGAGAGAGAGAGAGAGAGAGAGAGTGTGAGAGTGTGTGGGAAATTTGCCCTATGCTAAAATCATTAGTGCCAGAATAACAGACATCACAGTTTGTTTACTCAGCCTTGCCTGTGTGTCACCTTGGCTTCTGTGTGTGTGTGTGTGTGTGTGTGTGTGTGTGTGTGTGTGTGTGTGCGTGCGTGCGTGCGTGCTTGTGTGTGTGTGTGAGCGAGAGACAGAGTCATTTGATGTTTATTCAGGAGGAAGTTTGAACTTTAACTTTGCTAACTCCAGTGTTTGTTGTAGAGTGGCTCCCTTCCCTTTCCATGTTTAGCTTTTTCATAAAAAAAAAAGGAAAAGTAAAAAGCATCAGTAAGGCCTGGCAACAGGGTGAAAATCTAGCATGGCATTGCAGTATTTACAAGGATTGTATTTTCATATTGATCAGTATCAGCCCAGCAGGTTTCTCCACTTGTCTGGTTGACTGTTGATATTTCAACTGAATTGGTGGAAAACACAACAATAAAAAAGCAGAAACAGTAATATTTGTAAAGAAATACATACCTCTGTTTCAGTCTTCTGAAAATATGGTGTCATCTTCACACCATACAACCTCCTCCCTCCCCCCTCTCATGCTGAGAGGGAGGATACATTATTTATGCATCGCTCCAGATCTCAGGAGAATGCAAGATAGCAAGCGATGGGATTCCTGCAATGACCTCTAATACTATGCTTTCATTCACAGAGATGGAGGGATGAAAGAGCGGGAAAGGGATGAGAGAGCGAGCATGCTCCTCCACGTTATAAATTATTGATTTTCATTCACAGAAAAAAATGAGAGAGGGGAAGGAGTGAGAGAAAGTTTTGTAGCGCTTCTCTTTTGGGGCATTCAAGTCTCTTTGATTTCTATGGGTCCTCTCAGGCAGTTTCCTTCACGAATCCCAGGTGCAGGGATTCACGCCTCCTTTCAGTGTCAAACCAGTGCAGCTGAGGGACTAACTATAGGGGTAAAGCTGCACTGAAATCAGCATCCACAGACTCAGTAACACTGCTGCACGCGCAGTAAACAGTTGGTGTGCACTCACGTGTGAAACAAACACTTGTCAGTTCCTCCAGGCCTCACGTTTTCTTGCTTATCTCCACTTGGTGAGTTTTCTGCTGAGGTGAAGGTGTTTCAGTTCAAGGCCGGAGCTAGAGAGCACAAGAAAGGGGCAAAAATAACAAGGCAGGGCTAAGGAAAATCTATAAACACCAGATTATCTAAACAGTCATGAAAGCTTTCTTGTAAAAGTGAGAGAGGAAAGGGAGAGAGCAAAACATGGAGAGAGAGAGAGAGAGAGAGAGAGAGAGAGATTGTCTAGGGGTTTTAGGGGCTCAGCTCAGCTCTCGCTTCTTTAAGTCCAATTAGAAAAATAAAAGCTGAGACCTGTCAGAGGTGGGGGGAGGTGTGTGTCTGCTTGTGTGTGTGTGTAAGGTTCAGACACTTGAGGCATTTGAACGGATGTTTGATAGAGTATCACATCGAATGAGAGGTGTGTGTATTGGGGTTTAGTTGAATGATAGAACTGGGGCTGAAGGAAGTACAGAGCAAACTATCACTTTAATTTCTCTGTGTAGTCTCCATTTGTTTCTAGTGGAAATGGTCACCTATAAACATTTGCACTACATTCTGTGATTCTGTGACCTTCATCAGCGATACTTAGCTAATAACTAAAATACAAAAATGTATTTACAGTAATAATAAATATTTGGTGGAGAAATAATAACAAAATTCCAATCTCAGGTTGCAGTCACCACCCCACACTCAATGAGTGCTTTCAGCACTATCTATCCACATCTATCCACACACCACATTTTTTTTTTACAAATACATATTGAAAATTTGCTAAACTTGTTAGCACATGTAATAAATCCAGCATGTAGTCTTTGTAATGTCAGTTCAAGGGACGCAGTCATTGATAAACAGAGACCAGACTACACTATTCATGTTCACCATATACGATTAAAAAAAAACAAAAGAAAAACACTTTGTTGGTCCATTGTACTTGGTGAACAAAAACTGAGATACATGTGATATTGTGTAATTGTGGTTATGTAGTGTCCAGGTTGAGGGGGAGATCCAAATGGGGTGTGAAAAGCAGGCAGGGAAGATGGAGAGAGAGGAAGAGAAGAGACATTAATATAGAGTCCCTCCTCATTCTCCTCATCATTCCTAAACACAGCTCTGTCAGATCCCCTTTCAAGTGTTAATGATAACATGTAATTCAGCAAGGCTCTTTAATCTCACATTGCACCAGTGCCTCCTTTTCTCCATTTCCTGCCTTTACCTCTGTCTTACTTGAACACACCGATGGTTGTTTTACTAAAAGACATAACAGATCACTGTCCTGCCATAGGGCCCAATACTAATGAACATATGGTAAGCTTTTGTGCTTGAATGGTAATGGCTGCTGAAAGAATTAGAAATTCAGGCAGCCAGAGCCAGTTGTAATTATCTCAAAGTATTATTTTGAGATTTTAACAAGAATAATAATAATAAAAAATGACTTTTTATGCATATTTTGCATGTCATCTCATGAATAATTATGAGTGATCGCTAATGGGAAAATTTAAAGATTATGCCTGTTTTAAATGAGGGTAAATTAATTATTGCTTCAAATATTTGGTAATCTCCTCAAGATGCCTATTAAATGCAAAGGCTAATATTAGTAGGATTACTTTTTAATAATATGTTCATAATAATCCCTGATGTTTACCATCCTAAATGAGCTTCCTCTGGAGATCCAAGCTTCATCCTCTGAGTCAGTATGCTTCCACCGGATGCTGCTCAGAGTATGAACAGATGAAAAATTGATATTGTTTGGGGTGGGGTGGGGGTACTGGACATATCCACTCCTCCAGTCACGTCTGGGGCAGGCGGAAGGATGTATGGATGAATACATAGATAGCCCTAATCCGAGAGGTGTCCTAGATTTGGGGCTCCGCTTCAGCAGATAGAGTTTTGACCTGTCGTCAGACTGTGCGCGTGTGTGTGTGCGTTTGTACGCGTGTGTGTGCTGTCACTGTCAGGAGAACAATAGGCTCTCTAATGAGCGATGCGGCTTAGACTTGTGTCTGCGTGTATTATCTTAATACTGTACACGTGCCAGCCAGGAGAACATATGTCAAATATTCTCTGACATGACCGACAAAGCATAGAAACTCTGAACTAAGGAATATTCCTTTGTCCATAAGAAGTAAGAAGTATTTCTGTGTCCAACAGTGTAGGATAACCAAAACTCAAATGACTTAAATATAATCAGTATACAAGACTATGACACTGACTTAACCACAGATAGTTTTATAATTCACACTGATAGAAAATGCAACACAGACAACAGGGCCCCGCATAAAGTGCAGAGGGACGAGGCATAAAACAGACAGTGGACTGCAGAAACCAGGTATGAACTAACACGGGTGTCTTCAAACTTACATGTTCTGGACCCCCAAAACCACACACATCCCCATTTTGTAGTGATTTTGATATGGAATGACATTTTAGTCATTAACTATGTGCGCACTATGTTAAATTTCATTGAAGTGATGACCGTTTAGACTCAACCAACAAAACAAGGCGTAATGATCAGAAAATTTGTAGGTTGAGTCTACATGGTATATATTCCCAGTTCAACTCACTGATGAATTATGTGCTTATTCCACTTTTTTGTCAGCTAAGTCTAAATGGTTCTCATTTGTCAGTTGTGCGTCCTGTACAAGTATTAAATTGCTATGTCATCCTTGAACACTGACAAATGGATGAAAAGTGATTTGATTAAAACGATGTTCAAATAATCACACATACTTTTTTGTATTAATTTGTGTTGTATTACAGTGTAATTAGATTATTTCTCATTTTGCCGAGGGCCCCCAGAAGACCCTCAAGGCCCCTGGACTTTGATACACACACATGCAAACCCAAAGCACACAGTATTTCAGACGCTCTGAGCAGAGGTTCAGACAAGCGAGGTCTCGGGGGGGGGGGTGGGGGGACTTTTTACCCACAAATTCAAGGATCATTTGCAGTCCCATTCAGGCTCTTGTTGCAGCCCTCCCCTCCCTTTCCACCCACCGCCCCTCCGCCTCCCCCTTCCAAATCCATTTGGACTGAAAAGAAATAGGGTTGCAGTAGGAGGGGCGCTGGTGCCCTTGTGTGTGTGCGTGTGTTCGCATGCATGTGTATGCCTACGTGTTTGCCTGAATGGGGGCCTGGGTGGGTGCACGAGTATGTGTGTGTGTGTGTGTGTGTGTGTGTGAGTGATAGATTGTGAGCATATCGGACAATGGCTGGATTGTATGTGATCTATATTCATGTGGCACAGATTCAGTGGCCATGTGCTCACGCAGCAGGCTGGAAATGATCAGACAGGGGACGGGGCGGGGTAGAAAGTAAGTAAAAAAAAAGAGATGGACATAGAGATAATATGCACAAACACATAGTCTGTTTTTTTTTTCTTTTTTACCCTGTGGATCCCTGAATACTGGGACTGAATTTGCAGCACCCCTTCAAAAACAGTTTTTTAAAGTGCTTTGCAAACTGTTAAGCAACAACAAATGAATCCAAAAAAAAAAAAAAAAAGTCATTTATGAATTAGTGTTATGTACATTTGCATCATACTTTGCATACAGATGGTGGAAGCTCCAATCCCCTGAGAACTGTGTGGAAAATCTCAACATGTTTTTTGGGACCTCTCTGGGAGGGTTAGCCAGTAGTTTAACTAGATGCATATATATTCCCCAGGTGAGTCTGTTGTAGCGGTGAAAGATTTAAAGGGAAAACGCTGCAAGTGCTTTTGCCCCGAGTCAGTGCTGAAAGTGGAGAAGAGGTAGAGACAGCAGGAAGATGTTGTGTGCCAGTTTTTTCTAATAATGTTACATTCTGGCTATATTCTGGGGAGCAAAGAGGAAAGAGGGAGTGTGGAGACACAGAACGAGCACAATTGATGATGAGAAATAAAGGGAGAGGCAGGCAGAACTCCTTGGTAACCAAAGCACAGAGGAACAGAGGGGCCGGTCTTATACTCCTCCCGCTGTGTGTGTGTGTGTGTGTGTGTGTGTGTGTGTGTGTGTGTGTGTATTGTCTCTGAGGACTGGACTGCCTGAGGGAGGAGTGGTGGTGGTGGGGTGGGTGGACCGTGTGTGTGTGTGTGTGTGTGTGTGTGTGTGTTTAGTGAGATGTGGGAGAGGCTCATTGTCAGTGTAGTAGACGCGCACACACACACACACTCAGACCCACTCTCAGCCACCGAACAGGGAGAATGTGAGCGGAGGAGAGCTGACAGCAGCGTTCAGTCGTCCCATCTTCTCTCTTTCTCATTCCCTGGTTTTGTCTGCACACGGGAGACATTCAAGGTGGAATAATGGTTTTTATCGGAACCTCGTTAAAATCGGTGATTAAATACTTCAAAAGGAAGGGTAAGACACGCTCTCTTTTCTCTGAACACTGAGTATACTAGCTTCTATATCAAAGTCAGAAAAAGTGACTAGTCAATTTGAATTTGCATTGAAAGTGACATTTAGCTTTGTTTTGCATAATTTTCGACTGACTTTCCTACCAACTGTTTTGCATCGGCTTCAGCAATTTCATAAGCACCCTCTATCGAAAATGCCAAATCCCTTTAATATGTACTGTCCTTTTCAATTTGTACATACATAGTAAAAGAAATGTTTCCGGTGGGTCTGTGCTAAGACAATTATTCTAAGTGACACTCCCCCACTGCTGCCTCTGCTGAGCTCAGAGACGACCCTCTGTTGGTTCCTGTTACCAGGTAACAAGCAGTACAAGACTTTAAAGGGGTTTGCGACTTTTTGGCACTAAACGACCCAGAAACCTTTGTAAAGTTGGCTGCTTATGATAGCCCAAAAACCTTGTTAGATGTAGGTAACTTTTTTTTCCTTCTTCTTGGAAGAAGTTTATTGTGGTTTAGATACTTTGACTAATTTCAGTTTTATTGATTTATTTAGTTTATGTAGGTGTGTGTGCCAGGTATCGTATCTCAAGGATATTATTTTATTACACGTGTATGGATGTTTAACAAAGACCTAGCTGATGCAGGCCAAGCTGCTTGGGCCTCCTCTAATCTCAGGTGTATTTATAGCTGTGTGTGTGTGTGTGTGTGTGTGTGTGTGTGTGTGTGTGTGTGTGTGTGTGTGTGTGTGTGTGTGTTTTCTACAGTCAGGGTTAAAGTGTTACTGTTAATCATTAGCTCAGCATTTTTTCACTTCTTTTCACACCTTGCACATGCCTGCACCTCACTACCCAGCTAAGTACCTTGGCCCTGGACAGAAATCTAGCACTGTTGTTCAGCAGAGGCTGTTCCCTGCTTCCACCCATTGGAGCTGTCCAGTGGCTATTACCAGGAGACCAAAGATTTTTGACAGATGGAAGAGGGAGGAGGGACCATGGTTCTAACAGGGGTCAAAGGCTAAAACATATTCTACGGTTCTGCTGTTACAGAAAGTGGAAAATATGTTCTTACATTTTATATGATCTCAAAGACTTGTCAGAGGGTATTTTTGTCAAAATAAAGTTTAACATATTATTAAAGTTTCTGCGGGTCCTTATGATATACAGATGTTTGTATAGACAGATGCAAATCGAGCCATGGTTTGCTTGTGGGTGATGAGGGGCCCAGTTCAGGATTAGTGTAGATAAATCAATATAAATTCATCAATTTTAATTGATCACAAGAGCACCCGTTTCTGGTGTCTGTTTTTTTTTTCCATGCGATATGTATCCTTTGCATGTGATGCACAGTATGAAATGTGTGAGTTTTCAGTGTCTTGTTTGCGTTCTGCTGAGGGGTGTGAACCTGGAGAGTCAATGGAAAGAAGGATTAGCAGACATCTGAAAGGCTTTCGCGCCATAGTCCAGTGTAGACTCTGTGTGTGTGTGTGTGTGTGTGTGTGTGTGTGTGTGTGTGTGTGTGTGTGTGTGTATGTGTGTATGTGTGTTGAGAGGCGAGGGGTATTGTGGCACTGAAAGGCCTGATGTGGAGACTGATGCTACAGGACAATACAGGCTTTGTGTCCATAGTCCCCATGCCCTTGGTCTGCCTATAGCCTTTAGTCTGAGAGGAGCGTTTGGGAGGGCTAACTGTTCTGGATGTGTGTATGAGAGAAAAATAATTACTGACTATTTTTAACCCTTTTTATGCAGGCAAATTGACTAAGAATATGTTGTCACTCATCACATTGATCTCAGAGGAAATGGTTACACACATTCATATCTGGGAGCTTCCTAGGACTGCTATGAGTGTGCCATGAACTGGTGCGAGCCCTTGTCAGTATTTGGAGAGAATAAATTATCTACCTTGAGTACTTTGTGTGTCCTGTTTAACAAATAACATAACAGTAAGACTGCATTCAGACAGAATCCAGCAATGCATGAAAAATGCCGGTCCTCTCATTCATTTGAATGAGGGTAGTGTGTACCACAGGGGATTCGGCAAGAAAACGGAGCGGCTGACTAGCAAGAAGTAGAACCAGAATCAACTTTTTTCAGAACGCAGCCCAACGTCATGAAGTGACACACCCACACCTCTGCACAGCCCAGCAGGGAAGGTATTGGATTGCCAGATTCTGTGTTAAAACATCCTAACTCAGCTGGAGAGCCCGTTACGGGAAAAAAGACTCGCAGCTGCTACTTGAGCAGTTGTGGCTGGATAAGGCTGCTCTTTACCAACAAGTAGGAGGAGCAAAAGCTGCCCCTGCTCGCCAGGAGGAACATACTCATGTAAAATGTCAGAGGCTGATACATTCTATTGAAAAGCACAGAGACAGCTTTTAATTGAAGTTTTTTGGTATTCACGGGCAGTTTGTTTTGTTTTTAAATTCTCAGAATTTGGAGAGATAGGCATCGTGTGCACAGCAGGCCACTGGGAAAAAATGAAGCAAGACTACAAAAAGACTGAAACAAAGATTTTTTATGGAGCCCTTCATACCCTTCATGGTTTGTTGTTCATACAGTGGAAAAGGAACTAGAAGGCACTTCACGGTTTCTGGCAAGTCCCAGGTTAAGGAAAGCTGCAGGTTTCCTGGACAGCTGATTAAGGCCACTAGTGTTTATCTGAAGACAGCTAAACAGTTGGACTTTAAGTGCATTGCTCATGGCCATTTGGAGGCATTCTTAAGCTGGAGAGTGTTACTTATTCCCCACTTGATCAAATTTAAATGTGCTAGAACCTCGGGCTGCAACTGACCTGTGTTGTAGGAGTGCAGCTTTTGTGGTATATGTGTGTGTTTGTCCCATGCGCTCTGCAGCGTGGGCTCATGGTCAGGAGTTTTGCCTCGTGATGCATTTGATCAATTATTTTGATTGGTGTAGGCACGTTTCAACACAGCATGTTTAACACAATGTTGATGGCATGCTCACAAACACACACACACACATACGCACGCAATGCAGGAGTTTTCATCCCATCATAGTCAACATCAGGTGACATTTTCCTGTGCCTCTGGCCTCCCCGGCCATGGCGTGTCTGTCCCTTGGTCAGACCAAAGTCAAATACTATTTGCAAATAATTTTTAGTGTTTGATTTTAACAACCTACCATTTCTCAAGACACCATCAAGCTCTAAAAACAGATTTTAAGGGATGTTGGAAGCCGTACAGTTGGAGTTCAACATGCCTGGCTCACTCGATTGTCCTATGTCCCCTGTATGAATGCATCTAATAGGCCTACATAGACTTGAGTGGCTTTTTCAGTTTAGACTCACACAAACTACACCTCATATGTAACAAATTACAAATTTGGAATTTTTAAAGGGATAGCTATTATTTATTTGTTACGCTTAAGAATGTTAGTCTGGGGGAAGTCCTCTTCAATGGCAGGAGGCTAACACTTAGCATTTGGAGCATCCAGTCAGTATTTAACACTCAGTAACAATGAGAGGACAATAGCACCTCTACTGTCCTACAGAACAGCTAGGAGGTGATAATATCAGATTTTTCAAAATGGGTGAACTATCCCTTTAAGTGGTCAATGATAAGATCTGTCGACAGCTGAACATATATATCAAAGCACTTACACAGCATCTCACACCATCTCTGATGGGCCATTTGCATGTATAAGAACTGGTAGGCCCCCACCCTCGACCCCTCCCCCACTCCAACACACTCTTTCACACACACACACACACACACCCCCAGCCCTTTCCTTGACCCACCCCCTTACCTCCTGGGTTCCTCCAGATCTCTTCCCCTGCATGGGTCAGATGGATGGTCAGAGTTGTGTGGTGGTTAGGACAGGGACGCACAGACAGTGGGTTTGACTAGAGTCCAGCTGGTTAAATGGAAATAGTCCTGCATCCACGATCCCCAACTTTGGCTTGGATACGCTCTCTCGGTAAGCCAAAGTTATGAGACAGGTGTGCCAGTATTGCATTTATTTGAACTTTTCAGGTATTTATTTATTTGCTAAATACCTGAAAGAAAAAAAAAATGAAAGAAAACGTTTGAATTTTTTTTTTTTCTGAGGCTGGTAAGAAATGTAACATTTTCCTTGTAATTTTATTTTCTAGTTTTCTGGTCATTTTCTTGTAGTTTGCTGTTTATTTATTTTCATAACATTCTGTTTTTTTCTTCCTTTTTAAAAACTTTAATCATTATTATTATTATCATCATTGTTATTATTTACTTTTTCTGTTTTTTGTTTTGTTTTGTTTGGCATTTTTATGGTAATTGTCTTGTAATTTTTCTTTTCTTTATTTCTTTTTTATACAGTTTTTGTGGGGTGATTTTGTGGTCATTTCTTGAAAGAAATGAATTCATTTTAATCAGGTTTCGAGAGGGGGTTAAACCCAATGAATGGGTGTTGGGACAATTAATAGCCTGACATATTGGACGTACAGATAGCTTGCTCGATAACATTGTTTGCATGTTGTTTTATTGTAGCTTTCTTTCTGTAAAGAAGGGTCAGTTTGTGAGTTTGTCGAGTTGGATATGAGTTGGTCAGCTTTTCCCTCCAGCTCGCTGCACCACCCCCACCATCCCATTTTCTTTCCCCTCCCCCTGTAAGGTGTGTGGGCTACTGTGTGACGTCTCAGCTTAGTGTAAGGTCATCAGTGTCGAGACTGACACCTCACTACAAAGCAGCTCTCCTCCCTGCTCTTCCCCTCCAAATAAAAACAAACTTTTTCAACACACCAAAAGCAGGTACCTAGGAGATCTCCAACTAAATGTTTCAGCAAAGTTTGCTTTTGCCTCCATCATCTGATGTATTTCACTTAGGGCTGTCTATCATTTGGATTGTTTTGTTTGTTTTAAGTTCCACACCACTAGCAAACAATATTCTTTTCAATACTGCAGGTCTGAAAGTGTTTCCTGGAAACTACAGCATGATAGTAGTTTTGAAAACCAGGAGCCTGTCAGTGGGCTTTTATTTATGTATTTATTAATTTTTTTTGAGTGTTGTGGTAATTTTTGTAATTTCATTTAAATGTATAATTATTACAATTATAAATATTTATAAATTTCTGGTAATCCTGTTTTTCTTTTTTTCACTATTTTTAAAAAAATATTTTTATGGTCATTTTCTTGTTTTTTCCACTAATTGACAATTTTATTTATTTGTTTATTTGCAAAGTTTCAGGTCATTGTCTTGCTTTTTTTTTTTTTTTTTTTTTTTTTTAAATCAATTTCTTGCTCATTGGCTCATTGGCCTTTTCCAGTGTTTTTGAACATGAATTTGCTCAGGTTTCAACTACAACTTGTAATTTTTCCAAAATATTTTTTCCAAGTTTTCATGGTATTTAATCTAGTGAGTCACACAGCACGGTGATACAGTAAAGGATGTTTGAGATGTATGACTGTCACACAGACTTGGAAGAGTTACTTAAAAATCTTAACCTAATCCCTGTTTTGTCTGCAGCGGTGTCTAACCTGGATGAGGAAAGTAAGTGGACGGTCCATTATACAGCCCCATGGCACCAGCAGGAAAATGTCTTCCTACCCGGCAGCAGGCCAGCCTGTGTAGAAGACCTCCACCGCCAGGCCAAAGTCAACCTCAAGACTGCCCTGCGAGGTAACAACCTCCATGCCCATGACAAATCAGGAAGACAGATATGATTTGCACAGCGCAGTAGTTGGTTACATGACAAAGGAATAGGCAGAGCAGCTTAACTTATCAGCTGTTGTGAAGTGAGTCATAATTTTCCAACCTCCTTTTATCTCTACAGAGATACATCATTATGCATGGAGATAGGAATAAAAGTAAATGATTTGGTACCTCTCATAAATGTTAAGAAAATACAAAGCAATAATCCCCGTCATGTATTTAGCTGCCCATGTACTACATGACTCTGGCTGGTTTTCCTGCCTTGGAGATGTGGAAGAACGGCATACTTTTAAAACGTTTTTACTGTAAAAATGATCAAAATGCAAATTACATCATTTTTAAAGTTGTGAAAAAGTCGAGAGCTTAAAAGTTCAACCAACACGTTTTCTGATTATTTATTCAAATCAGCTATTCAACAAAAATACACATACTGAAAAATCTTGGTCATGCTGCAGTTGTCCTCAGATTAGTCAAAACAGGGTTATTGAATTTGATTAACACAAATGTGAATGAACTCTATGTTGTGTTCACCTTTGCTTGACTGTGTTGTAAAAATGCTCAAGCCTGCAGTGTGTGCACAGCACACCCGTGTGAGATCCTCTGCCCTCTTGTTTGTCCAGCACATTGTTGTCAAACAAACAGGGAGCTGAGTCACAGCAGAGTGACACTCCTTTTTACATCGCAACGTTCCCAGGATGGGAAGTCCTAATACCAGGAAATACTGGCACCTGTTTGTCTAAGAGTTTCTATGAGAGCCACAGGTTTTTATCATATTCCCAGAGATAAGGCTTGAGAGTCAGGTGTGAGAAATAAGGTGTGCATGTGTGTACACGTTGATTTATATGGGTGTGTGTGTGTGCAGTACGTCACAGAGAAGGCCTGTTGTGTACATTATTGGTGGCCTTGTGTGATATAGATAAAGAGAGATAAAGGGAAAGACAGAGGGAAATGAACTGTGGGCAATGGACGATGTAACCTAATGCTTACAGCCTGTTGAGGTCTTTGTTGGTCTGTCCCATTGTTCGGCACTCCTGCTGTCGCTACCTTTGCTACTGTTATTGAGACACTACACACATACCCTGGTGTTACTTCCTGTAATATTGATGTGGCCAGGCACACACACACACACACACCACTTGGGAGCTGGACTTTAGTCAGGTCCCCTTCAACCTGTCATCACCGCCCACCCCCAGGGGTCCCACTGAAAGCCCCCCAGCGCAGCAACAGGTGTCCAGTAACAGTACCTGTGTGTAGTTTAGTCATGGTGTGTGTTTTAGCTCTCCCACTCTTCATCTGTTCCCAGGAAGCTAAGAGTGGAGGTTACAGACGTAACCACAGCTGGCCCTTTAAGGATTAGATTCAAGTTTCTCTTGGGAAAGACAGCACAAAGATATATAAAGCTAAAGCTAAAAGCCCACCCCCCTTAAAAAAAAATAAATAAATTGTGAATTCTATTTGTAAAATTATAATTTAAAATTGAAATTCCATTCTCATTACATACCTTTACTTAAAAAAATGAGGGTGCCATTTGAAATGAGATGGGTTGTCTCAACAGGTAGCTCCAAACTTAGGGTCCTATATGTCCTGGTAAAGGCACATAAGGGATTTTATACAACAGTTTATGACTGAAAGGTAATACCAGTTTGAACGCAGCCCATCCATGCATCAATGGGTCCAGTGATGCCACGCATGCTGCTCGCAGCAAGTTTGTTATCTGCCCTGCATGCCCCAACAATCAATAACTAATCAGATGGGGACACACACGCTGGCTGGGTTTCAGCCTGTCCTCAGTGCTGAGGCTTGCACAGGCAACTCGCAAGCCCCAGAAAACGTGCCGAAAGGTCAAAATGCATCAGCCACATTGCGCAACAAAGGTCAGATAACTGTCAATAATATGCTGAAAGTTTTGCATCTTCACAAGAAAGAATTTGAAAAAAAACCTTTAACCCTTTGGCGCATAGCGGTCACTACAGTGGACAGCTGTTTAAAGTCATTTTCTCCTAAATGCAATGGTTTCTATGGTGGAATTGCATATCAGCTGTTAGAATGCTCTCTGCTGCTGCCCTCCATTGAGGTTTATGCAGAGACTGTCAGTTCTTGTTGCTGAAAACATATTAATACTAGTATCATGACATGTTAATACCAGTCCTGCATCCTTAAAGAAGTATGGAGACTCACAAAAGTGTTCATGCCCTAAGAAGAGTAAAAACACATAAGAAAAAAATCTTGACTCAGGCTTTCATAATTTATGCATCAGAAGGTTAACTGACTCTTAAGTTCCTATCTGGTGTTCCATGGATGTCAAAACAAAATCTAAATTTGATTTCCGTATACTGGTTTATCCAGGTCAGCCTGACACACTCCACTATAAAATACTTACAACATGCAGCCAATTAGTAAGATCATATTATTTCTGCACACAGAATGCTTGTCCTCTCTTGTAGCCTGCCTCTCCTCCCTGCAGTCCTGCCTAGCAACAAGCACGACTGAGCTGCTCAGAGCTTATTTATTTTATCAACCATCCCCAATCACACCACACCAATCATCTTAACAGCCCTGCTCCATCATCATCCTCATTATCATCATCTCAAGTGCTTCCTAAACCCTCTCTTCCACACCGCCACACATCACCTTGTTGTGACAGTAGGTACCTATGCCAGCCCCATTAGACCCCATTAGCTGACAGTATTATACATGCACCAGCGTGTCTCTCCATAGAGACGGGCTGTAATTAGCTATGGAGATAAATGGCAAATGAAAGAGGCGGCATGGTCTTTGAGGTGCTAGTAGTGATATGTATGTGCTTAGCGCACATCTATAATAAACCACAAAGGATTTTAATTGTGTAGCAGTGACACACATGGAATAAATGCCTTGGATGGCAGATAAAAGATGGTTGAGGAGGATTTTTACATTAGTGTTAATGGGGAATAATGCACCGCCTAAAAAGAAACATATCTCTTGATAAGCTACCAGCATAAGAGAATCGATGTGCACATATTTTGTGCTCACTCTTTCATCACTGCTCTTATTGTAACTTTAGATTCTACCTTGACAGAAAAGGCTTATCCCTTGCAAAGTGACTAGATTTCTTTTCCCAGCATCGATCTAGCATCAGTAGAAGCACACAAAACTCTCAAGTGTGTGTTTTATTTCTGGTGGAGGAAGTAGCAATAGTAGCAGTTGACACGTAGTTAGCTATCAAGAGAGTAGACAAAGGATTCCCTGGTTGCTCCTGGCACACACAGAGAGAGATAAAGTCGAAAATGTCCAGAGAGAGAGGGAGGGATGGTTGTGCCATCTGTGTCTGACAGACTGGAACTGATACCCCCCTCTCTGGTTACACACACACACACACACACACACACACACACAGTCATTCATTTATAAACTCTGTTTCTAACACATTGGCATACATGTGCAATCACTCTTGCACACATCACAGCAGGTGGCGATGAGAGGAGGTGTGAGCAGCACTTGGCAGAGATTGCAGTCATGTGATATATAGGCACATGCACACAGAAACACACAGAGTATGTTGTGCTATGTACAGTCGAGCAGCAGTGTGTAGCCTGTAGTGTTTGTGTCTGTGTGCATGTGCTTGTGTGTGTGTGTCATCAATTTTATACACTCACCCTTACTTTCCTGCTGCAGTGTTTTCATTTGACTGATTTTGAAGTGCAAGCAAGAACAAACCTCTGTGTGATACTACAGATTTCTAATACAGATTTCTTGAGGTGGGCGTTCTGGTTTGTTTGTTTGCATTGTATTTATATCCTCCAAAAAACAAAAGAACTTAAACACTTAAACAAAAGAAATCCTGACAATAGCCTAATTATATTATTTAATAATTACAAATAAAGTTTTCTTGTATTTTTTAAAAGTAATTTTGCTGTTTTTGTGGTTGTTTTTTGCTAACTATCTTGTAATTTTGTGGGGATCCTGAGGGACTTCCAGGGGATCCCAGCAATCTAGGGAATAATTTAATTTTATTTTCTTTCCCTCACTAGACCTTAGCCCAAAGAGAGACTGTATAACCAGGGTTCTCACAGGTCTTCTTCCTGGAAACGTCATGGAATTCAAAAATGTATTTTTCAACCATGTAAATATTTTAGAAAATGATACACACATTTTTTGAAAAGTCATGGATTTTTTTTAATGATCTTAATCTTGGCAAGTGGAGCTAGAACCTGAGAAGGGAGAACAATTGAGGTATTTTTATTTAATTGAAATCAGCTCCCATGTCGTTCTAGGAAACCAGCCGATCAGAGTCATGAGACATGGTGTTCTCGCCATTTCTTACCTTGCTTTACACCTCAGAAATATAGTCATGGAAATTCGGTATGTAATTATTGAACATTATGGAATAAAAACATTTTATTTGCTAATATTATCGCTCAAAACTGTATAACACTTAAAAGTAAAGTTTAAATGATAGACTAAACAGGCTGGTGCTGCAGCTACTGTATTGTGAAGTGTTTCAAGCTTGGTGCTGTTCCCTTGCTTCAGTTCCCACCTTCTATATTTCATCAGTTCAGGATGGAGTGTCAGAGAAATATCAGGGAATTTGGCGCAGTGTGTGTAACCAGTTCATCTGCCTCTGTCCTCCAGAGTGTGACAAACTGAGGAAAGATGGTTTCCGGAGCTCCCAGTACTATTCTCAGGGTCCCACCTTCTCTGACCCCACACACTCCACCAGCAGCCTGCAGGACGAAGATGATGACGACAACGACAAAAAGGTACTTGTCCATGCTGTCTTGCTCTTGGGCACTTCAGTGGCTGCTGCAGGGCTTGAACCTATAAAGCCTTTGTTACCCACAAGGATTCCTGCATAGTCACTTAATGCACCGTCCTACCACAAAAATGTCCAGATTAGTGATATCATAATACCAGAATTTTGCTGATACCGATAACACTGGAAGTCAGTGTGAGATTTGATACCTCAGAAAGAAACAGAAATCCTGTTTCCTCAGTTCACTTTCCTTTATTTAAAAACAGAAACAACACTGGCCTGTAGACTTCATGTAGAAAACACACCATTTCAGCCATTTCTAATTACACCATTTCAAATTTCTTATTTTGATACAGTCCTGTAACCATCACTGCAGCTGTGAGAGTTTCATGTATTTACACATACAGGCTCAGGCTACATTAGAATAAAATGCTGTGTTACAGAGTGAGTGATCAGGTTGTGTCCATACTACTTATAGTACAAACACAAGTGCTGGTTTTGCTCTCAGAGTTTTGGCATTGACTTGATACCTAAATATTGATTCTTGTGACATCCCCAGTCCATCCTTGCACTTTTCATGTGTGGACTGCAGCAGCTAACTGGATTATTCACCCAGTATCAGTCTGACCTCTAGTGGCTGGAACTAAAAGTGCATCCAAGTTTATTCTCAATTTCTATTATTGTTATTTGTACACGTCAGCCCCCCAGAACTAAATGCGATTATTTCAAGGGCTTGAAAAGTTTTCATTCAAACCAGATTGTTCCTCTTGTCTGTTGAAGTTGTGTTAGTTCCTTAAATTAGCTGCTATGATGACAACGACAAAATGCAGACTTTTAGCCTTAATGGCATGTTATAAACTACCAATCATACCTCCTCATGACTGTCAACTAGGGCTGCAACTTTTCATTGTCTGTCAATTTCTTATCTATCTATCTATCTATCTATCTATCTATCTATCTATCTATCTATCTATCTATCTATCTATCCATCATCTATAAGATGTTAAAGATAATACCTATCACAGATTCCCAAAGTCCATAGTGATATCTTGAAATTGCTTCCTTATGACCACAAGCTGAAAAAAACCCAACTTTAATTATTTATCAAATAATGATATACAGAAAAGAGGCTATCCCTCATACTGCTGCACCTTGGAAAACTTGTCATTCCCATCCCAATTTATTCACAAAAGTACTCCAACATTTCAGACCTTTATATAGCATATATGAAATAAGATTGACAGAATAATATTAAAAAAAACATGGCATAGCTAATTTTTCATATACTGACATACTGTGACACATCATAAAGAGGACTCAGGTATGAAGAAGTTGTTTGATTGCATTTTGTAATGATAAGAAACTGAGAAAACTAAGTAATTCTTAATGTTTGTGAAATTGTAATCTCCAAATGTGTGGTATTGTCACAAAAGACAAAAACAATTAATTGATTATGAAAATTATAAGAAATTTTCTGTCAATCAACTAATTAATTAAGCTCTGCTGTTGGCATACGTATTAATTTTTCAGCCAAGAAAAAGTAGATTTTTGAACTGTAAAATGAGTGGAGGCCCTGCTCTCTCTTTCTGTCTCTAGCCTTTTATACACAAACCACTCAACACACAGAGCTCGTAGAGCATAAACACTTCCTGAGTTATGTCAGTTCAATTCAATTCAGTTTGATTTGTATAGCATCAAATCATAACAAAAATTATCTCAAGGCGCTTTACAGAAACCCAACAGATATTTGCCAAATCCATAGACCAAAATCTCCCCCAAGAGCAAATAGTTATGTTGTTTTTCTCTACACTTGGTGGGGCTGTTTTTTTTCTCTGATGTGACAGTGATGGCATAGGAGGGTTAGAGAGGGAGAGAGAGAGAAACAGAGAGGAGGGGAAAGAAACATGGAGACAAACGGTTATTTATTGCTGCTTTGTCTGGCAGACAGTGTGAAGTGGAGTGTAAATGGTTTGACATCCAGGTATGCATCCCTCTCCTCTCTTTTCTCTCCTCATCTTATCTTTCATCCTCTGCATCATCTATTGTCCTCTCCTCTGCTCTTCTTTTCTCTCCTCCTCTCCCCATCTCCTCTCTTCTTTCCTCCTTGCCTCTCCTTTTCTCTCCTCCTCTTTTCTCCCCCTCACACAAACACATGTACACGTGACCCGAGGGCTCCTGAAAGGGTCAGGAGTGGTCTCTCTTAATGAACGGGGTCTTTCACTGTCAGTTTGAGGGCCTCTTTTGTCCCCCTATTAACCCCTTGATACCAGCGACTCATTGTCCTCTCTCCACCTCCTATCTCCCTTCTTCTCTTGTTTTCCCCTTTACCCTCTCTTCCTTATCGCTTTTCGTTGTCCTGAGCCTAACTTTAGCTGACAGCAGCTTCAAAAGGAGAATCTGGGCTCCTGTTTGAGCCGCTGTGGTGGCAAAGAGCACGTGTCCCACCAAACTGGGCTCTCTGTTTCTGAGGATCTTTCCCACCATCCTCACTCATTTCTCTTTTCTTTCTGTTACCCCCTTCACATTTCCTCTCTTCCACTGGGCTTCTGTTGTTTACTCACATGCATCCATGCACCCATCCATCCATAATCTGGATGAATGTTCCAGTAGTAGGAAAAAAAATCTCAATCTTCACCAGTCATTCTGATGTGTGGGAATGTCAGGATGAGCCATGAAATAGGGACTGACTGTCTTTTTGGTATAACATTTTGGAGCTCCTGAAAAATTTCATGACTATGGAATATATTAAGAGCACTCCCTTAAAAGTCTGTTTTTTCCTGCTGGAAGGGCTTAAGCTGTAGAGACATTTGGAGTGACGCAGCACTGAACAATGATTAGTGTTCACTGGGCTCTGGACTAAAATTCAGTCTCAAACGGACACTGGCAATTGCTTGAAACATTTGTGGTACGTATTTCTCTTGGCAATATTCTTTTAGTATTTTTTGTTTTAGCAGTACAATTACTGCTTTGTCACTGCAGAAACTGCATTATGTAAACTGAAGTCTGTAACCCTCAAAACTTTGTGAGGTAACTGTCAGACAAGTCCTTGAAAATTTTCTCTGTGATCATAGCAACAAAGGAGAATATTTCAGTTCAAAGCAATTTGAAATTTGGAAATCGCTTTGGACATTTTGGGTTTTGAACTATCATTAGACACATTTAGCCAGTTGAGGGAGGTTGTTTGCTCTTGGCTATTTAAAGCCCTGGAGTAACTACAAGTTCAGAGATTGCTCCTCTCCTGTCTTTGCAGTGAAATACACACCAGGACTGAGAACACAGTTTTAATGCATGAGTGCCTCTGTCTCTTTCTGACTGTTCTCTCTCTTTTTTTATCCTGCCATCTCCCAACCTCTCTGCCAGTTTGCCTGATGTTCGTTTGTGTCCGTGTGCGTGTGTGTGCTCATTCGGGTTTGATTGATCGTGAAACATGTTTACAGCAAACCTGGTTTCTAAAGGTCACAGCAATGTAGTAAACTAAACTGTGTGTGTGTGTGTGTGTGTGTGTGTGTGTGTGTGTGTGTGTGTGTGTGTGTGTGTGTGTGTGTGCACTCATGTGTAAACTATGCTTAGTATAAATCTACTATTATAGAAGGTTAGTGAGTTTAAATGGAGCAAGGCAGATTCACAAATGCAAAAAACATACTCAGAAAGAACCTTTTCCTCAGAGGCTCATGAAAAATGCAATCCCAATTTCCAACACAGTATAGTTGGACAATAAAGTTATGTTCTATTCTATTGTATTCTATTCTGTTCTGTTGCTTTATATTC